>NC_053399.1:5002876-5282876 GCF_905171765.1 Bufo bufo | reverse complement strand
TAAGAGCAGTGAGACTATGTACTCTATACTGTAAGAGCAGTGAGACTATGGACTCTTTACAGTAAGAGCAGTGAGACTATGGACTCTTTACTGTAAGAGCAGTGAGACTATGGACTCTACTGTAAGATCAGTGAGACTATGGACTCTATACTGTAAGAGCAGTGAGACTATGGACTCTTTACTGTAAGAGCAGTGAGACTATGGACTCTTTACTGTAAGAGCAGTGAGACTATGGACTCTACTGTAAGATCAGTGAGACTATGGACTCTATACTGTAAGAGCAGTGAGACTATGGACTCTTTACTGTAAGAGCAGTGAGACTATGGACTCTTTACTGTAAGAGCAGTGAGACTATGGACTCTACTGTAACAGCAGTGAGACTATGGACTCTTTACTGTAAGAGCGGTGAGACTATGGACTCTATACTGTAAGAGCAGTGAGACTATGGACTCTATACTGTAAGAGCAGTGAGACTATGGACTCTATACTGTAAGAGCGGTGAGACTATGGACTCTTTACTGTAAGAGCGGTGAGACTATGGACTCTTTACTGTAAGAGCAGTGAGACTATGGACTCTATACTGTAAGAGCAGTGAGACTATGGACTCTATACTGTAAGAGCGGTGAGACTATGGACTCTATACTGTAAGAGCAGTGAGACTATGGACTCTATACTGTAAGAGCAGTGAGACTATGGACTATACTGTAAGAGCAGTGAGACTATGGACTCTATACTGTAAGAGCGGTGAGACTATGGACTCTATACTGTAAGAGCGGTGAGACTATGGACTCTTTACTGTAAGAGCAGTGAGACTATGGACCCTTTACTGTAAGAGGAGTGAGACTATGGTCTCTTTACTGTAAGAGCAGTGAGACTATGGACTCTTTACTGTAAGAGCAGTGAGACTATGGACTCTTTACTGTAAGAGCAGTGAGACTATGGACTCTTTACTGTAAGAGCAGTGAGACTATGGTCTCTTTACTGTAAGAGCAGTGAGACTATGGACTCTTTACTGTAAGAGCAGTGAGACTATGGACTCTTTACGGTAAGAGCAGTGAGACTATGTACTCCTTACTGTAAGAGCAGTGAGACTATGGACTCTTTACGGTAAGAGCAGTGAGACTATGGACTCTTTACTGTAAGAGCAGTGAGACTATGGACTCTTTACTGTAAGAGCAGTGAGACTATGGACTCTATACTGTAAGAGCAGTGAGACTATGGACTCTTTACTGTAAGAGCAGTGAGACTATGGACTCTTTACTGTAAGAGCAGTGAGACTATGGACTCTTTACTGTAAGAGCAGTGAGACTATGGACTCTTTACTGTAAGAGCAGTGAGACTATGGACTCTATACTGTAAGAGCAGTGAGACTATGGACTCTACTGTAAGAGCAGTGAGACTATGGACTCTTTACTGTAAGAGCAGTGAGACTATAGACTCTTTACGGTAAGAGCAGTGAGACTATGGACTCTTTACGGTAAGAGCGGTGAGACTATGGACTCTATACTGTAAGAGCAGTGAGACTATGGACTCTTTACGGTAAGAGCAGTGAGACTATGGACTCTATACTGTAAGAGCAGTGAGACTATGGATTCTTTACTGTAAGAGCAGTGAGACTATGGACTCTTTACTGTAAGAGCAGTGAGACTATGGACTCTTTACTGTAAGAGCAGTGAGACTATGGAGCTCTCTGCCAGAGGAGGTGGTGATGGTGGGTTCACTATGAGAGTTCAAGAGGGTCCTGGATGTATTTCTGGAGTGTAATAATATTACAGGCTATAGCTACTAGAGAGGGGTCGTTGATCCAGGGAGTTATTCTGATGCCTGATTGGAGTCGGGAAGGAATTTTTTCCCCTTGGAAGTGGGGAAAATTGGCTTCTACCTCACAGGTTTTTTTTTTTGCCTTCCTCTGGATCAACTTGCAGGATAACAGGCCGAACTGGATGGACAGAAGGCTTTTTTCGGCCTTGTAAACTATTTTACTATGTTACTATGTCCTGGCACCAGACTCTGCTGCAGTGTCGGAGGATACAGGTGTCTGTCCAGGTGCCTGGTTCTGCTGCAGTGTCGGAGGACACAGGTGTCTGTCCAGGTGCTGTCACCGCCATTTCTGTGAGAAGATCTGGCAGACGTTCTTCTCTACCTCTTGTATGATGTTCTTTGTTTTGGTTTCACTTTTTCATCTCCTTTCCTGCTGCCAGGTGTCACTTATTTCGACTAATCGTCTTCCTTTATAATCCCTGCCATACTGCCTCACTTTGCGGTTTATACTACTTCCTGGATGAGGTGTTCACTGCTGGAGGGTGCTTCTGCTGTTTGTTCAGATAAATTTACTTTATTGTGTTTCCTTGCTGGCTTGATTCTAGGTGACCCTGACTCCGTCCGTATTAAGTGCAGGGAGCCGGTGGTCGTGTCCCCTCACAATTATAGGGTTTTCAGGTGTCACACAGGATTAGGTACGCGGGCATGCAATCGTCTACCATCGAGACCCTTGCATGTGCATAGCAGTCAGGGAGAGCTCTTAGGGTTTTATAGGGCTCACCTATAAGCTCCTTAGTTTGGGATCAAGCCAGTCGCTCGTTTATTTTTATGTTCCAGCTATCTGCTAACTTCATCCGTGACAGGTGCCTGGTTCTGCTGCAGTGTCCAAGGACACAGGTGTCTGTCCAGGTGCCTGGTTCTGCTGCAGTGTCGGAGGACACAGGTGTCTGTCCAGGTGCCTGGTTCTGCTGCAGTGTCGGAGGATGCAGGTGTCTGTCCGGGTGCCTGGTTCTGCTGCAGTGTCGGAGGATGCAGGTGTGTGCCCTGGCACCAGACTCTGCTGCAGTGTCGGAGGATGCAGGTTCCTCAGATCATTACCACAGGGAGATCTAATAAACTGGCCGTACTTTGCATCTCCCCAATTAATTTCTCCGCAGATCCATCTACTTAGTTCCGTCTAATTATAATTTGTTTCCCTTTAAAATCAACCAAGATAAATTTAAACCGTGGTTAAAAAGGCGACGCAGAAAGCGAAACTCTGAGATGTTTCTTAGATAGTTATTAACTAGAAATTTGCTCTTTGAAAAGTCCCTTTAAACAAAACTTCTTACCACATTTTGTGGCGCCGGCAAAACTGAGCTTAATTATGGAAGAAAGCGAAAAGAGTAGAAAATAATGAAGTGTTACAATGTATCAGACGCCTCAGGATACTACATAGTATCAAAGGTCACTAAACCGCCCAGCTAGATATAAGTCTTAAAGGGATTGTCCTGTTATCACAGGGGGGGGGGGGGCGGATCATGGAGGGGGCCCGTGTTAGTGACCACTTCTGTGCATGTCGCAGCAGATAGATGAGAGTCACTAGGATTAGGAACCGGAATAAACCACAAAACATTTCTCAGCGAGGTCTGATCTCCAGACTGTCGGAGGATTAGGAGAGCGTATCAATATGTGAGGGGGGTTAGGTGACTCGGGTCAAGCACCCTGCGTTCCTGAGCTTTGGAGAGGTCATCAATATCAGATCAGTGGGGATCCAACAACTGGCACCCCTACAGATCAGCAGCCACTGGTGGAGGAAACATAAGTGGAAGGGGCTGGAAGCAAAAGGAGCCACCCACTGTGTAGTGGCTGTGTCTGTGGACTGCAGCTCAGCTCCCATTTAAAGTCCATCTGTCAGCAGATCCGTCCCTCTGACACCGGCTGACCTGTTACATGTGCGCTTGGCAGCTGAAGGCATCCGTGTTGGTCCCATGTTTATATGTGGCCGTATTGCTGAGAAAAATTATGATTTAATATATGCAAATGAGCCTCTAGGAGCAACGGGGGCGTTACCGTTACACCTAGAGGCCCAGCTCTCTCTGCACTTTGAAAGGGCCAGACACTGCAAACATGATCTTGCCTGCCCCTAACTTCCCCTAAAGCCAAAGTGCACTTGCAGAAAAAGCTGAGCCTCTAGGTGTAATGGCAACGCCCCTGTTGCACCTAGCGGCTCATTTGCATGTATTAAAACTTTATTTTTCTCAGCAATGCAGCTACATACGAACACGGGACCAACACAGATGCCTTCAGCTGCCAAGTGCACATGTAACAGGTCAGCCGGCGTCATAGGGACAAATCTGCTGACAAATGTCCTTTAAGTAAATGTAACCTGGCATGGGCACTACACAGGGGGTGTGCACCAATTAGTTTCCAGTGTCAAAAACAGCTGAGCTTCACCAAAGTTCCACAAGAAATTTGATTTGTTAAGAATTAATTTGTCACGAATCGCTATAAATCAGATATATTCAGGCCACTCTGCCTTAGGATACGGCCACGCCGAGCGGCCTCGCTGCGGTGAAGAGCTACGTGGCCAATTAGCCCACAGCTGCCTTTCATGTAATAATGAAGACCGCACTGTATAGTCCTCCTTCATTGTTAATGGCTGCGTGGCACCTTTAAACAGGGGCTGTTGCTGATCCGGAGTTTGGCTCTTTAGGTTGTGGGCACAATATGCAGATTATTGCTGTTCTGGCCTGAAGTCTCCTGCAGGATATTGGACAGTAAACACTGAACATTGATCAGCTCTGGCATACCCACTTCCCCAACCCCAGTGCTCTTCTGCCCTACAGATGGGAGCCCTTCTTCTGCCATCTGCTTTTCCTCAATTACTACATCATCTAATATTAATGAGAATATGTCAGCAGGAACATCCAGCTCCTCCTCTCTCTGCATCTTGCTGACTTTTCTACGTCATGGAGAACAAGAAGGATGATTTGGAAAAAGTAAAAGCCAGCAAAAGATGAGTGGTCATCATTAAGACCTGGCCCCTCTAAGGGGTGCAGACTGGATGGTATTGGTTGGCAAACAATAAAGTCTTCCATCTTATTGGTACTAAATTACATATTTTAAAGGCTGATGTAGGAATAAGTCTCCCTGCACTCTCCATACAGTCTTCCTTCACTCTCCCTACAGTCGTCCTGCACTCTACCTACAGTCTCCCTGCACTCTCCCTACAGTCTCCCTGCACTCTCCCTACAGTCTCCCTGCACTCTCCCTACAGTCTCCCTGCACTCTCCCTACAGTCTCCCTGCACTCTCCCTACAGTCTCCCTGCACTCTCCATACAGTCTTCCTTCACTCTCCCTACAGTCTCCCTGCACTCTCCCTACAGTCTCCCTGCACTCTCCATACAGTCTTCCTTCACTCTCCCTACAGTCGTCCTGCACTCTACCTACAGTCTCCCTGCACTCTCCCTACAGTCTCCCTGCACTCTCCCTACAGTCTCCCTGCACTCTCCCTACAGTCTCCCTACAGTCTCCCTGCACTCTCCCTACAGTCTCCCTGCACTCTCCCTACAGTCTCCCTGCACTCTCCCTACAGTCTCCCTACAGTCTCCCTGCACTCTCCCTACAGTCGTCCTGCACTCTCCCTACAGTCTCCCTGCACTCTCCCTGCACTCTCCCTACAGTCTCCCTGCACTCTTACTATCCAATATTCTTCTATTATTCATTTTCAGCAACACTGTCCTTAGGGCTGCAGCACTTCCACTTCTCTCATTATGCTGAGCTCATAGGACAATGGCAGAGACTGCGCAGGATGAGGCTTTTAAAGGGGTGTGACATCACAGGGGATGGCTATCTGCGGATTGGCTGGCTGCATGGTATTATGGGTGATCCTGCGTTCCTGGGCTTCTTACTTTCACTTTGTAACATGTGCAGTCTCCATTTTAGGAAAATCTGATTGGTTACCACGAAGCGCGAGGAAATTCGATTAGCTGCAAATCAAAGTTTTCCTAAACTTCGTAGTGCTTCTCTTTTTGTATTCTGAGAGATATTTCGGAGGAGGTACCATCATGTCTGGCGAGGAGCGATTCGTTTTATCTCCCGACATCGCAGCTTCAGGTTTTGGTTTTCCTGCTCGTCATTCATTCTTCTTATCAAAATGGAATCTTTTCCTTGCGGCCCCAAATTTCAGAAGCGAAAACATAATATTTCTTCAGTCATTTCCATCTCTTGTCCGATGTGGAAGGATCTGGAGAGGAGCGGCCTGCGTTGCTCATCAGCGTGTCCGTTAATTGGCCTTAGCGTCTTTGTGATGTGTAACAAACCGCCGCCGCCAACCAGAGCGACAATCGGCAATGCTCTTTAACTGAGCCAGCATTATTTTTAATGGCTTCTCTTAAAACTCTGACTTTTATTAGATAAAACAAATGTCCTTGTAAAAGAGCCCATTACACGCGCCCGTTAGTGGATTCAATTGTAGCTTTTTGTAACTTTTTTTTTTATCTTTGTAATCAATTTGTTTCAAGTGGTTTCGTAAAGGGTGCTCAGTGAAAATGACAACAGCACAATTATACAGCAAATTATTATATTTGGTGTCAGATATAAATGTAAAGGGAAGACGAGGCACGACCCCGTAGCCCGGGGGATCTGTGCAACGTCACATCGTAGGGTAAATATGGGTACCACTATGGCCCCCAATAGGCCAATCAGGAGGCCCTGTAGACTTAAGACTCTTCTGTTTGCTAATAGACAGGGCTGTGTCACGTGACTTGGCTTGTCTCTGGTGATTGGCCAAAAGGAGGGGCTTTGAATGGAAGCTACTTTCCCTCCCGATCATGATTTTTTAGGACGCCATTACACCGTAGTTTTGTACCATTAGGTCCTTTGAAAAGTGCCATCCTGCGGCCAACATATCCCAGGGGATGGAATACCATTACTAGGCTGGCGCTGTCTTCTAGGCTGCACGCAACAGACGGATCTGGATTCCCCGTGTCTTACACGTAGATTGCTATGCGCCTACAGAGATGAGTTTGTTCTATCAGTCTGTACCCATTAGCTGCTGACGTACAAGGGGCCCCTATACTGTTCATGCACAGGGACCCGCTGCTATCTCTACTCTTCTCCAATACAATTACATCAAAGTAAATTCCCACAAATGCATCCACTGGACCAGGACCTGATCCTTGAAAAAAATGTACTAACTTTCTACTACATAGAAAGTATTCTTGGGGCTCAGATAAAAATGTGTAAAGTTGTAATGGAATCAATTAATATATTATTACTGAATGACATGTCCAACCATTCTGAAGGTGCGCATACCTCTTCTACTCCTCTGTCCTCTCCAAACCCCTCTGTTCTCCTCCAGATACTGCTGTGTTCTTCCAGACCCACCATCCAATCTGTCCGTCTCCAGATGCTTCTGTTCCCTCTAGACCCCTCTGCCCTACTCCAGACATCCCTCTCTTCTCCAGACTACTACTCTTTCCCTCCAGACTCTTCTGTCCCCTCTAGACCTCTCTATCCTCCTCCAGACACCTTTGTCTTCCTTTAGGTTCTTCTGTCCTTTCCAGACACCTCTCTCCTGCTCCAGACTCCTCCTGATCTTCAGATTCTTGTGTCTCCTCCAGACACCTCTGTCTACTCTAGACTCCTCAGTCCACCTTGAGAGTATTCTGTCTCCTCAAGAAACCTCTGTCCTCCCTCAGCTTCTTCTTTTCCCTCCAGCATCTCCTTTCCTCCACACACCTCTGTCCTTCTCCACATTCTTGTATCTCCTGCAGACAACTCTGCCTTCTCCACACCGCTCTGCAGTGACTAGGCCACAGGGGACAGCGAGTGTATGGTGGTGTGCCGAATGGGGGTAGTGGTAGTGGCATGCAGTGAAGGGGAAGACAGCACTAAATCCTCTGGGGCACTCTCCATTGCAGGGAACACCAGCCAGATGGAGGTTGAGGTGCCCTTCATGGTAATGGGTGTAAGGTGCTTTTGCGGCTGGGCCCCTGTGTTCGTGACGCCAGCACCGTAAGGTGCAAATGTTGAGAGTAGTAGTAAGGATGAGGAGTCAATTGTAATAAACAGTTGAACGTTTACTGAATCAATAGTCTCAGGACAGTTGGTACAGTTCATTTAGATGGTAAAGTTGATAATCCCAATAATATCCCCTGCAATTCCTATAACAGGCTTGGTAATTGCATTTTAAGGAGTTTTCTTCTCTCTGTATCTAGTCTTTGCTCTAGCACTCAGGTACTGAATATAATAGTTTACTATTTAGGATGAGCAATCCAATAAGGGCGCTCCCCTCGTGGCAGGCAAACTCTCTGCTACATTATTTGTTGCAGGATGCTCTCCTGAAATATTCAGGCTCACTATATCCCGGAAGGCTTTTAGTGAAATAGGATAATTATGGCCTTTAATCATCCAGTTGTGTCCAGGTACTTGGAAAGTTACTTATGGTCACTTGTGCTTGTGAAGTCCCTTGGCTAGACTCAGCTCTAATCTTCACTAGACTTGCTTTATATTCAGACATAGACTTACTGTCTGTGCTGGGCTGCCATGGCTACTTGGTCTGACATCTCAAGGCTTGATCAGGGCCCAGAGGAAAGATAGGCAGCTACATCTTGGAGTGAGCTTGCTCCTCACCTCCAGAGACTTCCTTCTCCTCTCTCAGACTCTCGCATACTGACTAACTACTTCCTTCCTGTTCTGTCTAAGTAATGACAGCACCACCTAGGGGTGATGGGTTAGAATAACACCCTACCAGCCTGTTATTGGGATATACAGGGTAAATACATAAATACATTGCAAATGTCAAATACACAGTTTAAAGTGCCCACGCATCTCACTAAGTGGGACACTGCACCTCCGTCCCCTGTCTTCTTGAGAACACCTCTGTCCGCCTCCAGATTCTTGTGTCTCCTCCAGACTCCTCAGTCCACCTCAAGATTCTTCTGTCTCTTCAAGAAAACTCTGTTCTCATGCAGATTCCTCTGTCCTCCTCCAGGCATCTACCTTCAGCCAGACAGCTCTGTCTACTCCAGATATTCTTCTGTCTCCTCAAGACCCCTCTTTCCTCCTCCAGACATCGCTCTCTACTCCAGACTCTTCTGGCTCTTCCAGCATTGGTCAGTGTGCAAACAAGCTTTGGCTTCAGAGCCTTCAATATTCTAGCAATACTCCTCACAGCTCTGGTGCCATGCTGATTCTGGACAGGAGAAAACATGGCTGCCGAGAGGTTATTGCGACCAGAGGCCGCGTCGATCTGTTGAAGCACAACATTCTGCTTGTTTATTGTTACTTATTCCAAACCGTTCTTCAGCTTGGAATCGCGGAGACGCTTCTCTGGCATCGACTCCCTGAAATCTGGAGACTTTCAAAACTTGCCAAATCATTTTGCTCATTTCTGCACAGAGCAGATCTTGGCTCAGAGGAGGAAAAAACAATGAGGTGACCTATTTACTAGGGAAACTGATAAATATATGAACAATGCCGTCGTAGAAATGGGGCTTAACTCCTTCTATAGGACATTCAACTTTGGAAGCTACAACTACATTTTGGGTCATGTTGGATGGAACCTCCAGAAAAGTGCTGGACTCTAGACTCCAAGTCAGATACTATCCACTCCTATTGTTGGCTTGTAGAGACCCCATGAGTGCGAACTCTCCAAAGCTCCACAAGGTATCAGAAGATAAGTGCATGTGAGAAAGCCCCTTCATCCTTGAGTTGGGGAACCCAGAAATTATAAAAAAGCTCAGAGGTATCTCTGGAAAAGAAAGCATAAGATGCCTAATCACATATATTCTACCTCTTCTATTGTTTTGCATTGAGGACAAGCTCATAAATAAGGAAATAGGCTGACTGGAGCCACTTTGTGATGTTTCAAGGCTCTGTACTGATCCCGATTTCCATCCTGTATTATACTCCAGAGCTGCGCTCACTATTCTGCTGGTGCAGTCACTATGTACATACATTACTTATCCTGTACTGATCCCGATTTCCATCCTGTATTATACTCCAGAGCTGCGCTCACTATTCTGCTGGTGCAGTCACTGTGTAAATACATTACTTATCCTGTACTGATCCCGAGTTACATCCTGTATTATACTCCAGAGCTGCACTCACTATTCTGCTGGTAGAGTCACTGTGTACATACATTACTTATCCTGTACTGATCCTGAGTTACATCCTGTATTATACTCCAGAGCTGCACTCACTATTCTGCTGGTGCAGTCACTGTGTACATACATTACTTATCCTGTACTGATCCTGAGTTACATCCTGTATTATACTCCAGAGCTGCACTCACTATTCTGCTGGTGCAGTCACTATGTACATACATTACTTATCCTGTACTGATCCTGAGTTACATCCTGTATTATACTCCAGAGCTACACTCACTATTCTGCTGGTGCAGTCACTGTGTAAATACATTACTTATCCTGTACTGATCCTGAGTTAC
Organism: Bufo bufo; assembly: GCF_905171765.1. NCBI lineage: Eukaryota > Metazoa > Chordata > Amphibia > Anura > Bufonidae > Bufo > Bufo bufo. The sequence goes on along the minus strand of NC_053399.1, from coordinate 5,272,680 downwards.
ATCCTGTATTATACTCCAGAGCTGCACTCACTATTCTGCTGGTGCAGTCCCTGTGTACATACATTACTTATCCTGTACTGATCCTGAGTTACATCCTGTATTATACTCCAGAGCTGCACTCCCTATTCTGCTGGTGAAGTCACTGTGTACATACATTACTTATCCTGTACTGATCCTGAGTTACATCCTGTATTATACTCCAGAGCTGCACTCACTATTCTGCTGGTGCAGTCCCTGTGTACATACATTACTTATCCTGTACTGATCCTGAGTTACATCCTGTATTATACTCCAGAGCTGCACTCCCTATTCTGCTGGTGAAGTCACTCTGCTCCACCAGTATATACTATTGCAGTCTTCTCTAGTGCAGTTTTCTGCAGATTTCTGACTCCCATGGAAACCTTCTTCAGCTGGAGGTTCTGGTATTGCTGCTGGCCCGTTCCTTAAGGTTCCTCCTGAGGGATCAGGCTGCCGTCCATCAGCAGAATCGTCTTGTGTTTGTCGTCGCCCCGGCAATGTCCTTTAGTTAAATTTCCCAGAGTCTGATTATTCCGCTGATGGTTCTGCATTGTGCTCGGCTGCAGGTCTCCTCCGCCAGGACTGAAAAGTGATTTACTTTTCATAAAATGAAGCCGGGAATTTAATATTCTATCACCAAAATGCCATGATTGACACTTCTCCGCTCCGCAAGGCAAAAGCCGTCAGGATGATGAGAGCCGGGCGTCCGTAAACAGCAATCACAACCGAGAGCGCCGTCATAAAGTAAATATCAGACGAGTCGGAGACTTTATACCCCAAAAGTCTGACAGCCTCAGAGCGATCACCTCTGCGCCCGCGCTCCACGACGGCGGCAGATATTATCCACGTTCTCTTAATGAAAAGTAATGAAAACTTCTGAAACTTTCTGTAGTGTATTACCTCATCACAATATGTAAGATCTTAGCTTGCAGTCAGTGAATGGAAACAATAAACTCTGGCACTATCAGAATAATTACACACCCCAGGAACTGAGACAATACCGCCCTCTGCTGTACGTTTGTTGAATCCCATCACATAATTTTTTTTTTTGTAATTGCTTCCGTTCTTATTTTATTTCTTGTCAGAAGAGGGCGCCACAACAACCGCCACGTTCACCCCACTTCTCTCCGCCTTCTCTGCATTGGCGTTAACCGGCTTCAAGAAATGAAGACCAAAAGATCTGGGATTTGTCTGTGTCAAAGTCTTTTCACTAATTTACGCTTTCTGACATCACAGCTTGTCCACACCCAATTTAAAAAAAAAATTTGGCACAATCTTAAATGTTTTTAACCTGTGCAATTTGCCCTAAAATCAGACGCAAATTAAAAATCTCTCTTCGGTCTGTTACAATGTGTCAGTAGAGTTTAGCAGAGGATTCTATAGCAAATTCTAACTTATGATAAACAGTCATTTGCTACAATGTATCAGTGCAGGTAAAAGGTATAATTCCAGAGTCCGGGCAGCTCATCTCCAGAGAGGTAATAATAAATAGTCAACTGTAGATCTGTACACAGTTTTAGCCTCTGAATGCACAAATAAAGTTCTCATTCACTGACATAAAGTAGGGATCTTGAAAATGGCGATACATTGTCAAAAGTTGCAGTACTGTTCTTGATACAATGATGGCGATTCATTTACAGAGGGCTGGATGATCCCTGTGATCTATTCCTGTTCATTAAAGGATCTATCAGGATGGGAGGCGATCGGATTTTACATACCGGACGTCCCCTGGTGACCGCCATGAAATACGGAATATACACTGACGAGCAAAAGGGTAACAATGTTTTGAACTTTTGAATTTCAGGCTCCATATCTCATCATCCACTAGAGCTTCAGACGTGAGACTCCCATCATTTTATAGACAACCCTCCCGGCTATCTCGTACATACATTGGACTCACAGCTATTTAGCATCTGATTAGTTCTGCAGATTCTTGTTACTGTTTTGCTCCTGGAGGTGGAACAATCTTCTCCTTCTTGTAGACTACAAATTACAAGCTGTTCTCACATTCCCTAATAGCTCAGTGTCTTATTAGGTTCGATTCCCAAGAGAAAGGTCACGGTGGCTCAGTGGTTAGCGCTGACTCAGTGGTTAGCACTGGTGCCTTGCAGAGCTGGGGTCCTAGGTTCAAATCTGACCAAGGACATCTGCATGGAGGTTGTATGTTCTCTCCGTGTTTGTGTGGGTTTCCTCCCACACTCCAAAGACAGACTGATAGGGACCTTATATTGTGAGCCCCATTGGGGACAGTTGGATGCTGATGTCTGTAAAGCGCTGAGGAATATGTCAGCGCTATATAAATGTGTAAATTAATAATAATAATAAAGGTCACTGGTTCGAATCGAGGAGCCGCCATGAAGAAGATTTCCCAAGAAAAGACAAACACGGCAGTGGAGGCGGCTTGTGCGCTTCGTAATAGTGAGATCGCGGGAGCCGTGCGACGCTCATTACACAAGTCTGGAATGGTGACCAGAAAAAAGATGAAGACGCCTCGACTTCAATATCCTTATAAGAAGCATCGGCCCTAACAGTTTAAGATGGGAAACAGGTGATTTGGAGCACAGAGAGGAAAGTCGATAGACTGGGGTCTGGAAGAAACAAGGGAAAAGAGGGCTAATGGAGTGAGAGATGGAAGGAACTGTGAAGCCTGAAGATATAGGGTTGTTTCACAGCCAAAGGCGTTAGATACTTGACCAGGATGGATGGTGGTCTCAGTGCTGAGCTATATGTGAGTATCCTACAAGACGAGTTACTTCCTACACTTAAGTACTATGGGTATGAAAACGACGACATAGTGTTCCAGCAGAATGGTACGTCAAGAATGGTAAAGAAACGGTTCAACGACAATGAAGTAGAGGAGCTGGTTTGGCCTCCACAGTCCCCAGACCTCAACCCAATCGAACACTCGTGGGTAGAGTTGAATTAAAAGCTGTATTCGTACCCAAGTGAGTCGACCAGTATGACCAACATTGGGAACGTGTAGAAGAGACCTGGTTGAATCTGACGGAGAGCTGCCCAGAAGGATTCAGGCCGCGCTGGAAGCCAAAATGTGGATTTACAACATACTAACAAAATAATAAAAATGTTGCATTTTTGGAGCAAAACAGTAACAATGCAGTTACATTGAGTTACAGAGAAGAATCTGCAGAACTCATCATATTCTAAATAGCTGGAAGTCCAATTTATGTATGAGATAGCCAAGATGATTGTCTATAAAATGATGGGAGTCTCATGTTGGAAGCTCTAGTGGATGGTGAGATGTGGAGCCTGAAAGTCAAAAGTTCTAAACATTGTCAACTCTGGGATCGGTCATTTAGTTGGGGACGGGTCTTCTTCACATTCCAGAACTGGCGCAGTGTAAAGTGTAGGCGGCTTCTGTAGAACATTGAGGATTCTTACACACGTGGTATGTTCTGATCCGTCCCCTGTCACATGCCACCCAACTGTCCCAGATCCAGAAGGACAGTCCCGGCGTTTTCCTGCTATCCCGGAAGCTTAACTTGTGTCCCAGTTTCAACCATGTCTGTGTCCTCAGGATGCAGATACAGTTTGATACAATGGTGAATGAGGAAGCCGTCATCCCCCCGCTTCACCATTCACCCTGTGACCTCAACAGTAGGCAGGTGCGATGCTGTGATGTCATCACTACTGCTGCGCTAAGCTGCGGACAACACAAGCCCGGCGAACCCTGCTGAATGATATGCCCCAGTCATGGTGGGGACGAGGCTAGGGGAGTATGACTTATCTTAATAAGACTACAGCGTCCCTATTGTGTAAGTAAGGGCCTTCACTATAGTGGGGGGCTCTACAGGGGGCTTCACTATAGTGGGGGCTCTACAGGGGGCTTCACTATAGTGGGAGCTCTAAGGGGGCTTCACTATAGTGGGGGCTCTACAGGGGGCTTCACTATAGTGGGGGGCTCTACAGGGGGCTTCACTATAGTGGGGGCTCTACAGGGGGCTTCACTATAGTGGGAGCTCTAAGGGGGCTTCACTATAGTGGGGGCTCTACAGGGGGCTTCACTATAGTGGGGGGCTCTACAGGGGGTTTCACTATAGTGGGGGGCTCTACAGGGGGCTTCACTATAGTGGGGGGCTCTACAGGGCCTTTACTATAGTGGGGGGCTCTACAGGGCCTTTACTATAGTGGGAGCTCTAAGGGGGCTTCACTATAGTGGGAGCTCTAAGGGGGCTTCATTATAGTGGGAGCTCTAAGGGGGCCTCATTATAGTGGGGACTCTACAGGGCCTTTACTATAGTGGGAGCTCTACGGGGGCCTCAATATAGTGGGGACTCTACAGGGCCTTTACTATAGTGGGAGCTCTAAGGGGGCTTCACTACAATGGAGGCACTAAGGGGCTTCACTACAATGTGGGGCAGTAAGGAGCTTTTTATACTGTGTGGAAGCACTGAGGGCGCATTAATACTCTGAGGGGGCACAAAGGAGCTCTGAGACCCCCACCATTTATTGGGGCTGCTTCTTTCATTTTGTATCCAATCAATAACTTGGACCGGCCGGACCCCGACACACAGGGCACACGCGACACGTCCGGACGTTACACATTCATTTAATCATCATGGACTGTATACGTGTCCGTACTCCGCTGGTCAGAGACTAAACGCCGTAGTCCATGCAGTAACTTCTGCGCGTTGCGACCCCCGCTGTGCGCTCACTGATTTCCGCCAGATGACAGGTCTTATTGTACCATTTGCTGTTTCTCGGCAGAGGTGCCACAACCCTCATCTTCCTCCCGTCATCTCTGCGCCAGCAGTAACCGACTTTGATAAATGAAGAGCAAATGATCTCTGCCATCCCCGGCCGCCGGTGACGGCTTATTTTTTCATCCGTTTTTCTGAGATTCTCCTGGGGCTTTTTGTAATTATTGCTTTGCTTTGAGATTCTGCTCCTCATCATCTGATTGGTTTTGTTCTATTGACTGTGGAATTATCTCCTCCAGCGCCTCCCTCCCCACAATATGGGCGATTTCTGGCAACTCTAATTAAGACAATTTCTTCATAAAAAAAAAAGAAAAAAAGATAAATCACGGATCTCCTCCTGGGTTTCATCTCAGAAGCTTCGTCACTTTAGATCATGTAAAGCCGGAGGAGACTGTCAACGTCTGTGAGCAACACCGATCCTGCAAAGGAAATCACAGCAACAAACGGCGACACAAAAATAATAATAATAAAAATTCAAAAGGAGACAATATGTGCAATGCAAAAGAGATGCAATGTAAATGATGCAAAAGAGACGCAAAGTATACAATGCAAGAGACAAAGTATAAGACACAAAAGAGACAAAGTACATGATGCATAAAACACAACACGTAAGACGCAAAAGAGACACAATGTATAAGACAGAAAGAGACAATGTATACAACACAAAAGAGATACAATGTAAATGGCACAATGGGGAAGATTTATCAAACTGGTGTAAAGTAGAACTGGCTTAGTTGCCCATAGCAACCAATCAGATCCAACCTTTCATTTTTCACAGCTTCTTTGAAAGGTGGAATCTGATTGGTTGCTATAGGCAACTAAACCAGTTCCACTTTACACCAGTTTGATAAATCTACCCCAATATATACAGCAAAAAAGAGACACAACGTCCACCACACAATAGACACAACGTCCACCAGAAAAGAGACCCAACGTCCACCAGAAAAGAGACCCAACGTCCACCAGACAAGAGACACAACATAAATCACACAAGAGACACAACGTCCACCAGACAACCAGACAAGAGACACAACGTCCACCAGACAAGAGACACAACGTCCACCAGACAAGAGACACAACGTCCACCAGACAAGAGACACAACGTCCACCAGACAAGAGACACAACGTCCACCAGACAAGAGACACAACGTCCACCAGACAAGAGACACAACGTCCACCACACAAGAGACACAACGTCCACCACACAAGAGACACAACGTCCACCACACAAGAGACACAATGTACATCACACAAGACACAAGGTATACTACACAAGAGACACAACGTCCACCACACAAGAGACACAATGTATACCACACAAAAGACACAACGTACATCACACGAGACACAACGTATACCACACAAGAGACACAACGTACATCACATGAGACACAACGTATACCACACAAGAGACACAACGTACATCACACGAGACACAACGTATACCACACAAGAGACACAACGTATACCGCACAAGACACAACGTATACCGCACAAGAGGCACAACGTACATCACAAGAGACACAATGTATACCGCACAAGAGGCACAACGTATACCGCACAAGACACAATGTATACCGCACAAGAGGCACAACATATACCGCACAAGACACAATGTATACCGCACAAGAGGCACAACGTACATCACACGAGACACAACGTATACCGCACAAGAGACACAACGTATACCGCACAAGACACAATGTATACCGCACAAGAGACACAACGTATACCGCACAAGAGACACAACGTATACCGCACAAGAGGCACAACGTACATCACACGAGACACAATGTATACCACACACGAGACACAATGTATACCACACAAGAGACACGGCTCTTCCTGGCAACCAACGTCTGTGAGACAAGCCCCATCTGGAGAGCCACGGGATACAGGATAGCCTCAGGAAGAGTGGCACCCCTATAAACCCCTGAGTAATAAGAGTTATCATATTAAACATTTGCGCATCCATCCCTATATACCCGTTTAGTACAGGCGTAAAGTGGTGGAGACGCCAGCTGCGGCGCCCGCCATGATTTCCATCTCCATGATTTGAAAGGTTCCAGGATGTGACAGCTTTTTAATAGAAACACGAAGCCTTGTGCCGGGAGTAATGTCGCCTGCCCTCTCGACAGCGCAGCGGTCTCTTCACCGCCTGCAATGACAGAGCCCTGATCCGCTCGCCGCCATCACAAGCCTCCTCATACCGGAGGATCTGGCGGTTTTATTTTTACATCCTTGCTCTTGTCAGGTGAACTTTTTTCTTTCCCCACAAGCCCAAGGGGCACGGCGGAACGAAGACATAAGAAAGGTACATTAGCCCTTCCTGGCAGGTGGCGGGAAATGAGTTTTACACTTTTCTTCTAATTGTGCAGGAACCCGTCGCGAGGGATAAATAGACTATACCTTAATGTGAGCGTCTGTCATGGTGGAATTATTAACATCGCTCAGAACAATCAGCGTTTTTGCAGGTCTTTGCTGCGTGCGAATAATACCGAGCAGCCCACTCATCTGCAGCACTTAATACTAAGTTGTGAGTGCATTCGCTGCTGGGAGCGGAGCACAGAACAGCTGTCTGCAGCCCGGCACAGGCCCAGCGTGGGCTCCAGCTGAACACCGTGTCCTTAGCTGCTTATTCTGAAAGAATGATGATTTTTAGATAATGGACCTGCGTTTCCTCCTGCAGCCACAGATGACGTCTCATGGCGCGGTAATTCACCTCTTGGCCTGCAGGTGGCAGCAAACCTTCACCGCTCTTTTCTCTTTGAATTCCTGCGCCTCCAGTTTCATCTCGTTTCCTCCTGTAATTCTTCATTCGAAAGGTGTACTGGGCCGCACTTTCACCAGAGACAGGACAGGAGACAGTTAATGTCTCTGAAGATGGAATGTGTAGTGCCCTGGAGCCAAGGTACTTTGGACTAGGGACGTTTGTGGACATTTGCCCCGATTGCTACTACGCAAAGCCATCAACTCCCTACTTTATTACACTGTGATTTATGCTGTTGTGTGCACTTCTACAGTTTCATATTGTTCAACTGCATTTATTGCAATATATCCTGTTCATTTGGACTGTTATTACACTATAGATGCACTACACTGTAGAAAGGGTTAATGCATAGCCAGGTAATACAGAGAGACTTTGGGACTTTCTACCTATGCAAACCAGACACACTGACCTTCTGAATGTCTGGTTTAGCTCTGTTGTTTATGTCTGATGACTTTTTATATCTGGAAACGCGGTAGTCATTCCCATAGACTTGCATTGAAACTCTATACAGACTGAAATTGTAACAATGTTTCTGTTTAGGCCTCATGCACACGGGGTCACCTCATGCAGTCTGGGGTCACCAGTAGTGTTGATCGCGAATATTCTAATTTTTATCGTGAATATTGGCACTTCGAGAATTTGCGAATATCTAGAATATAGTGTAATATTCTAGAGTTTTTTTCATCAGTACCCATGATCCCTCACTGCTTCTTGCTTTTGGTCCAATGAGAAGGCTGCAATATCTTTGAATTTAGGAGTGGTGTTGATCGCGAATTTTCATTTTTTTTTATTTTTTTTTTCCAATTGCAGATTTTTGCAATCAAGAAAATAATGACTGGAGCTCTCGAATTCGCAAATATATGACGAATATTCACCCAAATATTTGCTAAATATCGCGAATTCAAATATTGCCCCTGCTGCTCATCACTGGTCACCAGCTGGATGACTGAGCCACAGACCATGGACCTCCAGCCTTCTGAGAGAGAGGGGAAGCAGCTAGCTCAGACCTTTGCTCAGTACAGAGCCTTCTCCAGGGTGAAGACTGGAGCCAGCTCAGTGCACTGCCTGAATTGTTTTGCACTTGAGTTCCTCCAGTAAGGCCTCTTTCACACGGGCGAGATTTCTGCGCGGGTGCGATGCATGAGGTGAACGCATTGCACCCGCACTGAATCCGGACCCATTCATTTCTATGGGGCTGTGCACATGAGAGGTGATTTTCACACATCACTTGTGCATTGCGTGAAAATCGCAGCATGTTCTATATTGTGCGTTTTTCACGCAACGCAGGCCCCATAGAAGTGAATGGGGCTGCATGAAAATCGCAAGCATCCGCAAGCAAGTGCGGATGCGGTGCGATTTTCACTCATGGTTGCTAGGAGATAATCGGGATCGAGACCCAATCATTATTATTTTCCCTTATAATATGGTTATAAGGGAAAATAATAGCATTCTGAATACAGAATGCATAGTACAATAGCGCTGGAGGGGTTAAAAAAATAAATAAAAAAATTTAACTCACCTCATCCACTTGTTCGCGCAGCCCGGCTTCTCTTCTGTCTTCTTCTTTGCTGTCCAGGAGGAAAAGGACCTTTGGTGACGTCACTGCGCTCATCACATGGTCCATCACATGATCAATCACCATGGTAAAAGATCATGTGATGGACCATGTGATGAGCGCAGTGACATCACCACAGGTCCTTTTCTTCAAAGGAGAAGAAAGAAGAGAAGCCGGGCTGCGTGAACAAGTGGATTAAGGTGAGTTAATTATTATTTTTTTTTAACCCCTTCAGCTATATTTTACTATGCATTCTGTATTAAGAATAAACATGTTATAAAGGAAAATAATAAAATCTACACAACACCGAACCCAAACCTGAACTTCTGTGAAGAAGTTCGGGTTTGGGTACCAAACATGCCGATTTTTCTCACGCGCGTGCAAAACGCATTAAAACACTTTGCACTCGTGGGGAAAAATTGTGCATGTTCCCACAACGCCCGTGTGAAACCAGCCTAAAGAAGCCCCCTGGTAACTGCAGACCCGGACTCTCTGGACTTATTTCCCATTGGGGTGCACCACGCCTTACCATCCCTTCCAGAGAGCAGCAACACGTGGTGACACCTCGACGGTGTCCGGAGGACCCGAACCCGAGCATGACAAATGCAGTCCTTTACACACATTTGTCATGGTTTTAGTGCTTGCAATGTTTTTCATTTTTAGCATTTTTTCCAATATACATTTTCTTGTCCTATAGAGAACCCTATACGGGAAACCCCGTCATACTCAGAGCACCCGTCTAAAAAAAAAAAAATGGCACACAATCTAAAACGGCTCACAAATGCTTTACACGCCACCTTGCTCTGGTATCATCCAGCCGCAGGGTTTTAGACCTAAAAGAAGCCTTTAAACGCTGCACATGAATCCAGCCTCGGGCTGAGAGGAGGACTCCCTCCATCCCGCTCTGTGCATCGGAGAACAGGTCCCTGTGCCCCGCGTAGATAGGAGGCTGGAATCAAAAGGCACGTGCCCCTTACTATAGGGGCCCCATCCCAGGGCTGATAGTATTGGATAATGATACAGTCTCGGGTAGGACAGCGCCGTTCACATCCCCGAACCCCCCCATCGCTGCTCCCGTCGGCCCTTGGATCGGATTGTTTCTACATTTTTACTTTGCATTTTCCTTGTAGTTATTCACAAAGAGCGAATTCTAATCCTAACCCGGGGGATTATCAGTCCTTTAATGGAACCCCGACCCGAGCATTATTAGGGGGTCCATAAAGCTCCTGGGTCCCAATGGAAAGTCTGTAATAAGCCCCCACCCATTGTGCTTGGGCTTGTATTATATATGGGGGGGGCTGTTATAGGATTCGGGTGGTCTGCACCTCTGCACTGATTCTAGAGGCAAGCAGCCATGTTCTTGTCGACAAGATAAATGAGGAATTTCCCTTTAAGGGATCAGGGTGCCACCATAACAGTGGAAATTGGGTTTTCGGGAGCAGCAATTCTTTTTGTTTTTCCAAGCAGATGCGCTCCATTATAGGCCCCCGAATCACCGATGTCACCGGGAATCTCTCAGGAGGCGCTTGCACTGAACACATACAATTTGGAGAAGCAGTCAAGCTTTGCGAAGCTCTAATAACAGCTGCAGGACGGCAGAGGTTAGAATACGAGACGCAGCAAAGCGAGATCTGCAACTACCTCTCCCCAGCTGCTGCACCACTACTAGTCCCAGCATGCCACGGTGCAATGCCACATTAATGCCACGCTGGGAGCTGGAGAGGCATACGTTATAACCCAGACTGCTGTCCTCATTATAGAATGGAATATTCTGCAACTTTGTGTACCATCCATCCTACATCATTGCCAAGGTTTCTGCTTGCTGTCAGTGAGTGGAACAGCCTAGTCTGCATACTTATGACCTAGCCCTCACACCGCTGCAGTTTGGCCACTAGTCCAGTGCAGGAGGGAGATTTCTGCTGCTGACACATTGTAGCGAGCCCTCAGAAGTGTAAGTAGGACTTGGCCAACAAGTTACAAAAAGGTTGTCTCATCAGAAAGCAGCTGCCGGGTCCGGCTCAGCCAGGTGAATGGGCGTCCGTGGTCCTGTACAGTTCTGGCCACAGAAAGGGGGTCCTAGTTGGGGATCCTCTCTATGATGTCCATGCACCCTAATGGGGCACATGAACAAGGGTTCTCCTCATGAGACCGCCCCTTTAAGGTCTGTTAAAGAGCTATTAGTAACCGGATCACAACATTACATTTGTACCTTGAGGAAAGTGTCAAGGATTTCATTAATAGATGGTAATTGAGGAATCAGAAGAAGAATCCGGCAAAATGCAATTAAATATGAACTTTACAGAAAATACATCTCCAGGAGGAAGGTCACGTTACATTGTATCAGGGTCACGGAAGGAATCTAAAGAGGGGTCAGTCAGGAACCCCCAGAGGGCCCGTGCACATGACGTGGCAAACGTGGACCGGTATATGGACCTGTGCCTGAAGCGGTAAATGTACTGGTATATGGACCTGTGCCTGAAGCGGTAAATGTACTGGTATATGGACCTAGGCAGGGACCAGCACATGGACCTACACATGGACCAGCACATGGACTGGTATATGGTCCTACGCATGGACATCTAGGCTCTCCACAAGGCAGCGTACAGACCCCCAGCCTACCACAGATTCTGCTTGCTGCCCCAGCTCTAGCTCTAGATACCCCGGTGCAGACAGTGGCTTGTGGCTCCCGTGGCACACACCATATACCTCCTGTACCCCTGCACTAGAAACTAGGCTCCTACCGCTATAATGGTATCGGAGCAGGATACAAGCCTCCCTCCTGGATTCTCCTCCATGTACCGGGAGGACAGTATGAGTGGCATTATTTTGGCAGTGTATGGTGGAATTATTTCACCACGGAACAGAGATGTTCGGCTTCTTTCACACCGGCGTTAGGTTTGTCCGACAGGGGAGCAGCCTGCCCGATCCGTGCTAGCATTTGCACATGGAGCGGACTTCTGGCAGCACACGTGTGCAAACGTTAGAACGGATCCGGCGGCTGTTCTCCTGCCGTACAAACCTAACGCCGGTGTGAAAGAAGCCTTACGCTGCGTTCAGACCTGAGCGTACGGGATGGAGCGCTCTGTATGCGCGTTTATATGCGCGTTTACAGACGCGGCTCCGGAACAAGCGAACGCCCATTGTCGCTCGTTCCTGGAAGTCTATGTACGGGAACGCGCGACAAGACGCCCCAAAGAAGCTCCTGTACTTCTTGGGGCGTCGGGCGTTTTACAGCGCGATCGTACGCGCTGTGAAACGCTCAGGTGAGAACCATTCCCATAGGGAAACATTGGTTCTTGCCTGTTGAGCGTTTTACAGCGCGTAGGAACGTGCTGAAAAACGCTCAGGTGTGAACCCAGCCATAGTCTTGCACTATATGGTAGTATTTTTGAGGAGTGTATGGGGTGTTATTAGAGCACAATATTGTTACTGGAGAAATGTGCAGTGGCATTATTTAGGCACTGTATGGTGGAAATATATGGACACTGTATAACAGTATTATATGGACACTGTAATGTGGTATTATTTGGGTCCTGTATGAATACTTTATTTGAGCACTGTATGGAGGTATTATTTGGGCAGTGTATAGTAGCATTATTTGGATTCTGTTAGGAGTTGTTACTTGAGCACTGCATGATGGTATTATTTAAACAGTGAATGGGTATTTAATTTGAGAACTGTATGGTGGTATTATTTGGGTCCTTTATGGAGGTATCATATGGACAGTGGACAGAGCGGTGATTTTCTTTTGACATTGTATGCTGGGATTATTTGGGCACTGTATGGTGGTATTAGGTATTATTTGGGTCCTGCAGGAGCAGTGTATGGATGTATTATTTAGGCAGTGTAAGGAGTGGCTATTTGAGTATTATTTGGTATTATTTGGGTCCTGCACTGTATAGAGGTATCATATGGGCAGTGTATAAAGCGGTTATTTGAGGACTGTATGGCGATATTACTTTGACATGGGATGTTGGCATTAGTCGTTCGCTGTATGGTGGTATTTTTTGGGACCTCTTTGAGCTGTTACCTGAGCATAGAGGTATCATAAGGGCAGTGTATAAAGCGGTTACCCGATTACTGCATGATGATATCTGAACAGTGCAGCACAGCTGTGCTTACATCAATGTTCCTATTAAATCACAGCAAGCAGAGATCTTGAAAATAATGAGAAATGAAGACACTAAAGTGAAAATTAACGTGACGTGTGAAAGTCAGCAGAAGATCCGTGTTGAGGGGTGCAGACAGCAGAGACGTACGGAGCATTGTCCCCCCCATGGAGGAGCAGGTATTGATGGAGGTGGGGGATCTGCATGTCCAGCCGCTCTCATCTGTCATGTGTCCCCTGTAATTACAATGACTGAGGGCACTTCAGAGAGGGAACCGCAGGAACTGCGCCAAATCTACAGTAATAGGACAGGCAGCCATTGTATCGGACTCCCCGGGGCGCGGGCTGCCAGCGCCCGTCTGTTGTCATGCTCTTATTATCATTACTACATGAAAGGATAAGACTTTCCAGCAGCCATTAAACTCCTGCAGGGCCCCGGGCGACGTGATCCGGGCTCCGGGGTGTACAGTGAGAAGTCTATAGAGGAATATGAACACCAAGGTCTATTTATCAGCTGCTTAAAGGGAACCTCCACCATTCTGCAGTAATCAATAATTATTTGGGGCTCAATTTTTTCTAATGCAGCCCTCCAAATTCCCTGCACAGACTTAGAACCACCTGATAACTAGAGATGGCCTTGCGGTTCACCCAGCGGTCGTTTTGCGAACTTTACTCGTTCGCGATTCGCCAAACATGCGAACATATGGCGATGTCCGCCGGCGCCATATTCTTTTGCATTGCGCCGAATTTTGACCCATGACACATCCATCATGTGGGACAGGATAGCCATTTGAGACATTTCAGCACATGGACATACCCCCACCCTATAACAGAACACGATCTGGCCGCCATTTTACATTCTGTGTTTTGCCAGTGTAGGGAGAGGTTGCTGTGTGGAGCAGAGACAGGCTGTTAGGGACACCAAACACTGGGTAATAGGGCCACAAAAGTCCTTTTAAGGACTGGAATAGGTGTGTTATCGATAGGTGTGATATACGGAGGGGTGTGATATACTTATAATATATTTTCTAACATAGAAAATATATTATAGTGCATTTGTATTGTGCAACAGTGGTGAGCGGTTCTGCTGCGATACCGCAGCTATACAGAGGGGCAAACGCTATTGGAACAACTAATTGCAATAGGTGTGATATGCCTGTTGGCCCCAATAAACTGATTGAGGGGAGCAATATACCTGTTTCTACAAAATACTGATTAAGGAGTGCGATATACCCGATTCCAAAAAATACAGATTGAGGGGTGGGATATACCTGCTTCCACAAAATACTGATTGAGGGGTGCAATATACCTGCTTCCACCAAATATTGATTGAGGCCTGCGATACACCGGCTTCCCTAAAATACAGACTGAGGGGTGCTATATACCTGCTTCCACCAAATGTTGATTCAGTTGTTCTATATACCTGTTTCTACAAAATACTGATTAAGGGGTTCTATATACCCGCTTCCACAAAATACAGATTAAGTGGTGCAATATACCTGCTTCCACAAAATACTGATTAAGGGGTTTGTTAAAACCCGCTTCCACAAAATACTTATTGAGGGGTGCGATATACCTGTTTCCACAAAATACTGATTAAGGTGTTTTTATGTATATGCTTCCACAAAATACTGATTGAGGGGTTCTACATACCTGCTTCCACAAAATACTGATTGAGGGGTTCTATATACCTGCTTCCACAAAATATTGATTAAGGGGTTCTATATAACTGTTTCCACAAAATACTGATTGAGGGGTGCGATATACCTGCTTCTACAAAATACTGAATAAGGGGTTCTATATACCTGCTTCCACAAAATACTGATTGAGGGGTGTGATATACCTGCTTCCACAAAATACTGATTGAGGGGTGCGATATACCTGCTTCTGCAAAACACTAAATAAGGGGTTCTATATACCTGCTTCCACAAAATACAGATTGAGGGGTGGGATATACCTGCTTCCACAAAATACTGATTAAGGTGTTTTTATGTATCTGCTTCCACAAAATACAGATTGAGGGGTTCTATAGACCTGCTTCCAGAAAATACTGATTAAGGGGTTTTTATGTATCTGCTTCCACAAAATACAGATTGAGGGGTGCAATATACCTGCTTCCACAAAATACTAAATTAAGGGGTTTTTATATACCTGCTTCCACAAAATAATGATTGAGGGGTTCTATATACCTGCTTCCAGAAAATACTGATTAAGGTTTTTTTTATGTATCTGCTTCCACAAAATACAGATTGAGGGGTGCAATATACCTGCTTCCACAAAATACTAATTAAGGGGTTTTTATATACCTGCTTCCACAAAGTACTGAATAAGGGGTTCTATATACCTGCTTCCACAAAATAATGATTGAGCGGTGAGATATACCTGCTTCCAACAAATATTGATTGAGGGGTTCTATATACAGTTGAAAGAAAAAGTATGTGAACCCTTTGGAATGATATGGATTTCTGCACAAATTGGTCATAAAATGTGATCTGATCTTCATCTAATTCACAACAATAGACAATTACAGTCTGCTTAGACTAATAACACACAAAGAATTACATGTTACCATGTTTTTATTGAAGACACCATGTAAACATTCACAGTGCAGGTGGAAAAAGTATGTGAACCCCTAGACTAATGACATCTCCAAGAGCAAATTGGAGTGAGGTGTCAGCCAACTGGAGTCCAATCAATGAGATGAGATTGGAGGTGTTAGTTACAGCTGCCCTGCCCTATAAAAAAACACACACCAGTTCTGGGTTTGCTTTTCACAAGAAGCATTGCCTGATGTGAATGATGCCTCGCACAAAAAAGCTCTCAGAAGACCTGCGATTAAGAATTGTTGACTTGCATAAAGCTGGAAAGGGCTATAAAAGTATCTCCAAAAGCCTTGCTGTTCATCAGTCCACGGTAAGACAAATTGTCTATAAATGGAGAAAGTTCAGCACTGCTGCTACTCTCCCTAGGAGTGGCCGTCCTGTAAAGATGACTGCAAGAGCACAGCGCAGACTGGTCAATGAGGTGAAGAAGAATCCTAGAGTGTCAGCTAAAGACTTACAGAAGTCTCTGGCATATGCTAACATCCCTGTTAGAGAATCTACGATACGTAAAACACTAATCAAGAATGGATTTCATGGGAGGATACCACAGAGGAAGCCACTGCTGTCCAAATAAAACATTGCTACACGTTTACAGTTTGCATAAGAGCACCTGGATGTTCCACAGCAGTACTGGCAAAATATTCTGTGGACAGATGAAACCAAAGTTGAGTTGTTTGGAAAAAACACCCAGCACTATGTGGAGAAAAAGAGGCACAGCACACCAACATCAAAACCTCATCCCAACTGTGAAGTATGGTGGTGGGGGCATCATGGATTGGGGCTGCTTTGCTGCGTCAGGGCCTGGACGGATTGCTATCATCGAAGGAAAAATGAATTCCCAAATTTATCAAAACATTTTGCAGGACAACTTAGGGCCATCTGTCCACCAGCTGAAGCTCAACAGAAGATGGGTGTTGCAACAGGACAATGACCCAAAGCATAGAAGTAAATCAACAACAGAATGGCTTAAACAGAAGAAAATCTGCCTTCTGGAGTGGCCCAGTCAGAGTCCTGACCTCAACCCGATGGAGATGCTGTGGCATGACCTCAAGAAAGCGATTCATACCAGACATCCCAAGAATATTGCTGAACTGAAACAGTTCTGTAAAGAAGAATGGTCAAGAATTACTCCTGACCGTTGTGCACGTCTGATCTGCAACTACAGGAAACGTTTGGTTGAAGTTATTGCTGCCAAAGGAGGTTCAAAGGTTCACATACTTTTTCCACCTGCACTGTGAATGTTTACATGGTAACATTTAATTCTTTGTGTGTTATTAGTTTAAGCAGACTGTGATTGTCTATTGTTGTGACTTGGATGAAGATCAAATCACATTTTATGACCAATTTGTGCAGAAATCCATATCATTCCAAAGGGTTCACATACTTTTTCTTGCAACTGTACCTGCTTTCACAAAATACTGATATAGGGGTGCAATATACCTGCTTCTACAAAATACTGATTAAGGGGTTTTTATATACCTGCTTCCACAAAATAATAATTGAGCGGTGCGATATACCTGCTTCCACAATATTGATTCAGGGGTTCTATATACCTGCTTCCGAAAAATAATGATTGAGCGGTGCGATATACCTGCTTCCACAAAATAATGATTGAGGGGTTCTATATACCTGCTTCCAGAAAATACTGATTAAGGTTTTTTTTATGTATCTGCTTCCACAAAATACAGATTGAGGGGTGCAATATACCTGCTTCCACAAAATACTAATTAAGGGGTTTTTATATACCTGCTTCCACAAAGTACTGAATAAGGGGTTCTATATACCTGCTTCCACAAAATAATGATTGAGCGGTGAGATATACCTGCTTCCAACAAATATTGATTGAGGGGTTCTATATACAGTTGAAAGAAAAAGTATGTGAACCCTTTGGAATGATATGGATTTCTGCACAAATTGGTCATAAAATGTGATCTGATCTTCATCTAATTCACAACAATAGACAATTACAGTCTGCTTAGACTAATAACACACAAAGAATTACATGTTACCATGTTTTTATTGAACACACCATGTAAACATTCACAGTGCAGGTGGAAAAAGTATGTGAACCCCTAGACTAATGACATCTCCAAGAGCAAATTGGAGTGAGGTGTCAGCCAACTGGAGTCCAATCAATGAGATGAGATTGGAGGAAAAATGAATTCCCAAATTTATCAAAACATTTTGCAGGACAACTTAGGGCCATCTGTCCACCAGCTGAAGCTCAACAGAAGATGGGCGTTGCAACAGGACAATGACCCAAAGCATAGAAGTAAATCAACAACAGAATGGCTTAAACAGAAGAAAATACGCCTTCTGGAGTGGCCCAGTCAGAGTCCTGACCTCAACCCGATGGAGATGCTGTGGCATGACCTCAAGAAAGCGATTCATACCAGACATCCCAAGAATATTGCTGAACTGAAACAGTTCTGTAAAGAAGAATGGTCAAGAATTACTCCTGACCGTTGTGCACGTCTGATCTGCAACTACAGGAAACGTTTGGTTGAAGTTATTGCTGCCAAAGGAGGTTCAAAGGTTCACATACTTTTTCCACCTGCACTGTGAATGTTTACATGGTAACATTTAATTCTTTGTGTGTTATTAGTTTAAGCAGACTGTGATTGTCTATTGTTGTGACTTGGATGAAGATCAAATCACATTTTATGACCAATTTGTGCAGAAATCCATATCATTCCAAAGGGTTCACATACTTTTTCTTGCAACTGTACCTGCTTTCACAAAATACTGATATAGGGGTGCAATATACCTGCTTCTACAAAATACTGATTAAGGGGTTTTTATATACCTGCTTCCACAAAATAATAATTGAGCGGTGCGATATACCTGCTTCCACAATATTGATTCAGGGGTTCTATATACCTGCTTCCGAAAAATAATGATTGAGCGGTGCGATATACCTGCTTCCACCAAATATTGATTCAGGGGTTCTATATACCTACTTCCACAAAATACTGATTAAAGGGTATGATATACCTGCTTCCACAAAATACAGATTGAGGGGTGCGATATACCTAATTCCACAAAATACTGATTGACGGGTGCGATAAACCTGCTTCCACCAAATATTGATTCAGGGGTGCGATATACCTGCTTCCACAAAATACTGATTAAGGGGTTTGTTATACCTGCTTCCACAAAATAATAATTGAGCGGTGCGATATACCTGCTTCCACCAAATATTGATTCAGGGGTTCTATATACCTACTTCCACAAAATACTGATTAAAGGGTATGATATACCTGCTTCCACAAAATACAGATTGAGGGGTGCGATATACCTAATTCCACAAAATACTGATTGACGGGTGCGATAAACCTGCTTCCACCAAATATTGATTCAGGGGTGCGATATACCTGCTTCCACAAAATACTGATTAAGGGGTTTGTTATACCTGCTTCCACAAAATAATAATTGAGCGGTGCGATATACCTGCTTCCACCAAATATTGATTCAGGGGTTCTATATACCTACTACCACAAAATACTGATTAAAGGGTATGATATATCTGCTTCCACAAAATACAGATTGAGGGGTGCGATATACCTACTTCCACAAAATACTGATTGAGGGGTGCAATATACCTGCTTCCACAAAATACTGACTGAAAGCTGGGATATACCTGCTTCCACAAAATACTGATTGAGGGGTGCGATATACCTGCTTCCACAAAATACTGAATATGGGGTGCTATATACCTGCTTCCACAAAATATTGATTAAGGGGTTCTATATACCTGCTTCCACAAAATACAGATTGAGGGGTACGATATACCTACTTCCACTAAATATTGATTAAGGCCTGCGATACACCGGCTTCCACAAAATACAGATTTAGTGGTGCTATATGCCTGCTTCCACAAAATACTGATTGAGGGGTGCGATATACCTGCTTCCACAAAATACTGATTAAGGGGTTCTATATACCTGCTTCCACAAAATATTGATTAAGGGGTTCTATATACCTGCTTCCACAAAATACAGATTGAGGGGTACGATATACCTACTTCCACTAAATATTGATTAAGGCCTGCGATACACCGGCTTCCACAAAATACAGATTTAGTGGTGCTATATACCTGCTTCCACAAAATACTGATTGAGGGGTGCGATATACCTGCTTCCACAAAATAATGATTGAGGGGTTCTATATACCTGCTTCCACAAAATACTGATTAAGGGGTTCTATATACCTGCTTCCACAAAATACAGATTGAGGGATGCTATATACCTGCTTCCACAAAATACAGATTGAGGGGTGCTATATACCTGCTTCCACAAAATATTGATTGAGGCCTGCGATACACCGGTTTCCGCAAAATACAGATTGAGGGGTTTTTATATACCTGCTTCGACAAAATAATGATCCTCTGTATTTGCACCCTCTTCACTCTCTGCTGTGTGCACCCCCAAAGACACCACCACCACCACCATAGCCACAAAAGTCATAGGAATTATTTTCCCATCCATTCCCAGACCTTACCGATGCGCAGTCATTCTTGGCATCGGATGAGAAAGAGGAGATAACAACGGCTGCCACCCAGCGGTCTGATGACAGTACCCAGCTCAGCCCAAGGAGGGTGGTCCCCGCTGTTGCTGCCTACTCCAAGATCTCTAATGTCAGTGTTGGTGAAGGTAATGATGATAATGTGTCGATGGACATCACGTGGGTGCCCACAAGATAGGAAGAGGAGGGGAGTTCATAGGGAGAGACAG
This sequence comes from Bufo bufo, assembly GCF_905171765.1. Classification (NCBI taxonomy): domain Eukaryota; kingdom Metazoa; phylum Chordata; class Amphibia; order Anura; family Bufonidae; genus Bufo; species Bufo bufo. Next base: position 5,252,175 of record NC_053399.1, on the reverse strand, counting down.
AGCAGCAGAGAAGGAGGAGAAGCAGGCAGAACTTGCAGGGCACAGGAGGCAAAAAGCAGACTGCAATTGTACCTGGACCGAGCCATCCACCATGCACAGTCACATCTGGCGCTCCCAGGACGCCGGCACATGGCTCCGCAGTGTGGGCCTTTTTTTAATGTGTCAGTTGCTGACAATAGTGTAGCCATCTGCAGCCTGCGCTGTCAACGCATAATTCGCAGTAAGCCCAACACTCACCTAGGGACTTAAGAAGGCACCTGGCCTCCCATCACCGAGCCCAGTGGGAGCAACACCGTCAGAACCCACAAAGCCACACTCCTGGTGCTCCCCGTCCTGCCTCTTCTCCTTCTCCTCTCATTTGTCCTCCACTTTGCCTTCCACCTTGCTGTCGTCGCGTTCATCTGGCAGAAGGCAGGCTTCCGTGGCACAAATGTTTGCGCGTAAAAAGCCGGATAACCCTCTTGCCCAACGGCTGACCACTGGCCTAGCCCGCCAACTACTGCCATATAAACTGGTGGACTCGGAGGCCTTTAGAAAATTTGTGGCCATTGGCATACCGCAATGGAAGGTCCCCGGAAGGAAATATTTCTCCCAGAAGGGCATCCCAGAGCTATATGGCCACGTTCAGCGGCAATTGAATATATCTCTGGCACACAGTATCGGTGCAAAGATACATCTGACCACAGACACGCGGTCTAGCAAACATGGGCAGGGAAGGTACCTAACTTTTACTGGCCACTGGGTGAACCTTCTGACGGCCGTCAAGCATGTAACCCGTGGCACCCGTGTGGATTTGGTGTTATGGCAATGGATTGCATGCAGGTCGGCCTCTTCTCCTCCTCCTACTCTATCCTCCGTCTCCTCCTCGGCTGACTCCTCCTTTTCCACTGCTATCGCCTCTTTCACTGAACCCCCAAGCTCTCCAGAACCTATTTGACATGCCAGGTAAGACGTTGCCATGCTGTGCTGTGACTGTTGTGCCTGGAAGCCAAGAGCCACACCGGTCCTGCACTCCTTTCAGCTCTGCGGTCACAGGCCGATCAGTGGCTGTGGCTCAATTTGACAGTTGGTAAAGTGGTGTGCGACAACGGCGCCAATCTGCTGAGCGCGCTGAAACAGGGCAAAATTACACACGTGCCGTGCATGACACACGTCCTGAACTTAGTCGTGCATCGATTCGTTGCCAAATACCCCGGGGTCCAGGATGTCTTGCGGCAGGCCAGAAAAATCTCTGGTCATTTTAGAAGATTTTACACGGCCATGGCTCGCCTTGCTGACGTTCAGCGGCGACACCACTTGCCCGTCAGACGTCTGATTTGTGACTGCCCGACGTGCTGGAACTCCACCTTGTATATGCTCGATAGGCTGCTCCAGCAGAAACGTGCCGTTAACGACTACCTGTACGAATTCTGTAGCAGGACAGGTTCTGGGGAGCTTGGTTTCTTATCACCGCGACAGTGGCTGCTCATGCGCGACGCATGCAGACTTCTGCGGCCATTTGATGAGATCACCAAACTGGTCAGTCGCAGCCAGGGCGCCATCAGTGACATCGTACCTTAAGCCTTCTTTCTGAAACGTGCATTGCGTCGTGTCATTGATCAAGCCGTCGAGGAGCAGGAGCTGGAAGATGAGGAAGTCGCAATGCTGGAGGAATTCCCGGGGGGGCTACTCCATCTGAGAAGAGTCAGCAGGAGTCTGAAGAGGAGTCAGAGGAGGAGGATGGTGGCTGGGGGGATGAGGAGGAGCAAGAAGAGCAGGCTTTAAACTTTTCAGGGATCCCTGGTGTTATCCGTTGCTGGGGGGAGGAGACCGAGGACGACATTCTCCTGGACGATGAGCAGGAGCCAGGCCGCTCCACCGCTTCCAATTTAGTGCAAATGGGGGCCTTCATGCTCCAGTGTTTGAAGAGGGACCCCGGTATAAAAAGCATAAAAGTCAAGGACCTGTACTGGGTGGCAACGTACTTAGACCCCTGGTACAAACACAAAATGGCGGACATCTTACCAGAATCACAGAGGGCTGTCAGAATGCAGCATTTCCAGGCCTTGCTGCGAGAGATGCTGCATTCTGCTGTTGTGGGTGCTGGCAGAGGCATGTCCACCCACAGCGAAACAGGTGCGGGTACCAATCCTACCGCAACTGCAAGAAGAGGGCGGTTTAAAGAGGTGTTGGTCAGTTCAGGTATGAGAACATTCTTGCAGCCAGCCCATCGAGAGCTGCCCTTTGGATCCAGCCTCAGGGAACACCTAGACCTACATCGGGTTAACGGCCGATGTGGACACTCTGAGAAGCGAGGAACCCTTGCCCCTCGTCGAGTGTCCTGTCCGAAAGGACGTTCAGCGCAGCGGGGGGATCGTGACCGATAAGTGCACTCGCCTAGCTCACGACAGTGTGGACTACCTCACATTTCTAAAAATGAATGAGGCATGGATCTCTGAGGAATTCAACACCTGTGATGACCATGTGTAATTGAATACTCCTCATGCCAGCCCACACATATCCGCCACCACCCAGAACAAAGAGTGGTCCTTGCCTTATGTACAGTGCTGCCCATAATTATTCATACTCCTGGAAAATCTTGACTTAAAGTTACTTTTATTCAACCAGCAAGTAATTTTTGGACCGGAAATGACATAGGTGTCTCCCAAAAGATAATAAGACGTTGTACAAGAGGTATTATTGTGGGGGAAAAAACATTTCTCAGCTTTTATTTACATTTGAGCAAAAAATACAAGATGTTCCGCACTGTGGAAAATCTCAGAGGACGTGGTCGGAAGCCAAAAGTGACCCCTGTGCTGGCCAGGAGGATAGTGAGAATCCAAGGATCACCACCAATGCCGTCCTGGTGAATCTGGGCTCTGCTGGTGGCCATGTCTCAGGGCAGACAATCCAACGGACACTGCAGACCAAGGAGGACGCCACTTCTCCAGATAAGGCACACAAAAGCTCGCTTGGCCTTTGCAAAAGCACATCTGGACAAAGAAGAAGACTTCTGGTCTTCTGTGTTATGGTCAGATGAAACAAAGATTGAATTGTTTGGTCACAATGATGTTTCCTTCATTTGGCGTAAAAAAGGAGAAGCCTTCAACCCAAAGAACACCATCCCCACTGTCAGACATGGTGGTGGGAACCTAATGCTTTGGGGGTGTTTTTCAGCCAATGGACCAGGGAACCTAATCACAGTAAACGGCACCATGAAAAAAGAGCAATACATGAGGCTTCTCACCGACCACATCAGGCCGTCTGCAGAGAAACGTGGCCGTGGGCCCCAGTGGACATTTCAGCATGACAATGACCCAAAACACACAGCAAAAGTGGTGAAGAAATGGTTGGCAGAGAACAACATTAACGTTCTGGAGTGGCCCAGCCAGAGTCCAATGGAGAATCTGTGGAGGGATCTAAAGATCAGGGTGATGGCGAGAAGACCCTCCGACCGGAAAGATCTGGAGCTCATTGCTAAAGATGAATGGGCAAAAATACCTGTGGAGACCTGAAAAAAGCTGGTCTGCGATTATAGGAAGCGTCTGATTGCTGTATTGGCCAATAACGGCTTTTCTATTGATTATTGAGAAGGGGATGAATAGTTTTGGACTGGACACTTTTTTCTCAAATGTAAATAAAAGCTGAGAAATGTTTTTTTCCCCACAATAATGTCTCTTGTACATCGTCTTATTATCTTTTGGGAGACACCTATGTCATTTCCCGTCAAAAAATTACTTGCTGGTTGAATAAAAGTAACTTTAAGTCAAAATTTGCCCGGGGTATGAATAATTATGGGCAGCACTGTATATACATTGGCATAAAGGCCTTTTCTGTCCGGTGAATGCCTAATTTTTGGGGCCTGTACTCCATTGGCTTGCAGTAAAATTGTTATCCAGTGACCGCCTAATGTACCTCCAGCCACATAATCACATGTTCTTTTCTGTCCGGTGAATGCCTAATTTTTAGGGCCTGTACTCCCGTGGCGTAAAATGTAATTTCTCTAGGCTCCAGCAGGGCACATTTTTTAGAGTTTCCCTTTAAGACGCATAAAAATGGCCCCTGATTAAAATACATCTTTTTTGTGGGAATTTTTGCCATTGATCCCCCTCTGGTATGTCACTGTCCAAGTTGTGGGACTATTTATGGACTTCTAGTAAGTGTTTGGTGGCTGAAAATATGACCTGAAGGTTTTTCCAGGTTCGCCTGCCATTCAAAATAAATGGGGCCCGCCGCGAACGCGAGGATCACGAACATACATTCGCGAAACGTCCCGTCCGATGTTCGTCCATCACTACTGATAACATTCCAGCAGCTTCCACCAGGGAAAGCCCTGTGAAAACTGGGTAATTATTTACAGTTGTGTTCCAAATTATTCCACCCCCAATGCTGTAAAGGGTTTTAGGGAATTTAGTGTACATTTGTAATTGTGTTCAGAATGAAATCTTACAAGGACTTTTTAAAGAACCAAATGCAACTAAAATGACATCAATTGTTTTTGTAATACAGTATTAAATGTTGTTTTTGTGATTTCTTCATTGACACAATTATTCAACCCCTTAAAGACTACCACTCTTAAGAACAGAGGTTCATTCAAGTGTTTCCGATCAGGTATTGAAAACACCTGTGGATGTCAAGGAGCAGCAATCAAGCATAATAAGCCCCAATTAGGCCGATGTAAAAGGACTGTGATACTCAGCTCCTTCTAGACATTTACTGGTGTGTTTACAAACATGGTGAAGTCAAGAGAATGGTCCAGGAAGACAAGAGAAGAGGTGATTTCTCTTCACAGGAAGGGCAATGGCTATAAGAAGATTGCAAAGATGTTAAACATACCAAGAGACACCATAGGAAGCATCATCCGCAAATTCAAGGCAAAGGGCCCTGTTGAAACGCTACCTGGTCGTGGCAGAAAGAAGATGCTGACTTCGACTGCTGTGCGCTACCTGAAGCGCAAAGTGGAGAAAAGTCCCCGTGTGACTGCTGAGGAACTGAAGAAAGATTTGTCAGATGTGGGCACTGAAGTTTCAGCTCAGACAATAAGGCGCACACTGCGTAATGAAGGCCTCCATGCCAGAACTCCCAGGCGCACCCCCTTGTGTCTCCAAAGAGTAAGAAGAGCCGACAGCAGTATGCCAAAAGTCATGTGGACAAACCACAAAAGTGTTCTGTGGACTGATGAAACAAAATGAGAACTGTTTGGGCCCATGGATCAATGCTATGTTTGGAGGAGGAAGAACAAGGCCTATGAAGAAAAGAACACCTTGCCTACTGTGAAGCATGGCGGGGGGTCAATCATGCTTTGGGGCTGTTTTGCTTCTACAGGTACAGGGAAGCTTCAGCGTGTGCAAGGTACCATGAATTCTCTTCAGTACCAGGAGATATTGGATGAAAATGTGATGCAGTCCGTCACAAACCTGAGGCTTGGGAGACGTTGGACCTTTCAACAGGACAATGATCCCAAGCATACCGCCAAGTCCACTAGAGCATGGCTGCAGATTAAAGGATGGGACATTGTGAAGTGGCCATCGCAGTCACCAGACTTAAATCCGATTGAGAACCTCTGGTGGAACCTAAAGAAAGCAGTTGCAGCGCGCAAGCCTAAGAATGGGACTGAACTGGAGGCTTCTGCCCATGAAGAATGGGCGAAGATACCCGTAGATCGCTGCAAGACACTTGTGTCAAGCTATGCTTCACGTTTACAAGCTGTTATAACTGGAAAAGGATGTTGTACTAAGTACTAAGATTGAATGTCACTTGGGGGTTGAATAAAACCGATAATGATGTGAGCACAGAAAAGACATTGGTGGTTATTTCATCATAAATGTTCTGTTATATTTGTCTGACTTACAAGGGCCTCTTTGATTTAATTGTACACAAGATGACGGAAATGATCAAAATCAATGTCAAACTGGGCAAAACACTCAATTTCAGTGGGGGTTGAATAATTTTGAAAACAACTGTACTTCTCTGTATAAAGAGTCTGCAGTGAGCTCCCCCTACTGGAGGCTGTGGGCAGACAGAATATTAATATGCAACTCTATAGGGACTTCTATTTAAAGATAATAACCTGCATAGACTTTTCAGTCTATCCCAGAGTGGCCTATCCGTGGTGGAGATCATACTTACCTGGTCACGTGTCCCACATCGACAGAGGTTGATCTCAGCGGAGAAAGGAAGAGAAGGGAACTGGAGTGGGGTTTGGCACAGACATCAAATTTATGAAGTGCCTCTGCCATAATATCATTCTGATAGGAAAAAGGGGTGTGGCCTTGCATCATTGTCATTGGATAGTGCACATACAGATTTGATGACATCATCACCTTCCTACAGGCTATATGTATATAGTTACTAAATGTTACAATAAAGAGCGGCAAAGGCGGGAAGCAGACATATCCATCTGTATATTTAAACTGTATCCCGAGATCTGGACCGCCTACAGAACGTTCCACATTTCTCCTTCACCGCACAATATTAAACACCTTTCCAGCTCCTTTTACTAATGTTTTGACAGCTGCGATCCGAGGCTTTTCATAAAGGAATCTGCATTAATTACCGCGCCTCTCCCCATTCTAAATAAATTACTGACTATAGAAATAAACCTGTTGTCTTTCTTGGCCACTTCCTTGTAATGTGTCTCACTAATGGCAGAACACAAGTGCCTGGCTTCAAGAACGGCAAAATCACCACCGCTTTGTCCAATGAAACCTGGACGTTAAATGGGAAATACACTCAGGAGAATATCTGATTAATACCTTTAATACTGCCTCCTATGTACAAGAATATAACTACTATAATACTGCTCCTACAGTATGTACAAGAATATAACTACTATAATACTGCTCCTATGTACAAGAATATAACTTCTATAATACTGCCTCCTATATACAAGAATATAACTACTATAATACTGCCTCCTATGTACAAGAATATAACTACTATAATACTGCCTCCTATGTACAAGAATATAACTTCTATAATACTGCTCCTACAGTATGTACAAGAATATAACTTCTATGAGGGGCGGAGTCTGACTGCCAACCTGTTCAGTCGCATGTAGGAGAGCTCCTCTCTCAGCAACCCTGCAACCTGGTTAATTTTGCACTTTAACCCAGCAAAGTATGGGGAAAATTGGCAGATTCATCCCCACAGACAAGACAGGCTCCCCAAAATCTGATCGAGGGGCTACAGATATGGAGCGTTACCTAAATAAGAAGCCTTCCAGCAGCACCAGCGGTGGGGCTAAAATGGCGCCGCCTGCACCGGACGACTGGTCAGTAGATTCAGAAGGGGCTACAGGAGTGTACCCTGACCTGGAGGACGGGTCTTTGCAGCCAGGTACAGCTCCAATATCGAGGAAATTCCTCCAACAGGCCCTCTCCATGGCCATAGCTCCTGTACTCCACGATTTACAAGAGATAAAATCCGACTTAAAACAGATCGGTCACAGAGTGGAGAAGCTGGAGGGTAACCAAGCGGCCATTTTAACACATGCACATACCCTGGGTGCTAATGCTGCAGCCTGTATGGTCTCCCTGGACACCGCTTTCTCCTTAATCGAAGACCAGGAGAACCGCAGCAGGCGGAGAAACATACGTCTGCGCGGTCTCCCTGAACAGATCACACACGAGGAGTTGCCTGAAGTGGCGGCCGCCATCTTTGATAGCCTTTTGGGAACGGCGAACACTGGCCCCATAGAAATTGAACGCATTCACCGTTCACTTAGGCCAAAACCGAAGGAGAATGAAAACCCAAGAGACGTTGTGTGTGGCCTTCTGAAATATACAGATACAGCGGCGATATTGAGAGCTGCAAGGGAACAGAAGGAACTCACCTACAAGGAGGCAAAGATCCTCATGTTCCAGGATTTGGCGCCAACGACGCTGAACAAGCGGAGGGCCCTCAGGCCCCTCACCGACCACTTGCGGCATATTAAGACCCCATATAAGTGGCTATTTCCTTTTGGCCTAACGTTTGCCATAGGGGGCAGAAGATGCACCATCAGAGTTCCAGGGGATCTCTCCGCAGCGTGGGAGTTACTTCAGACCACCCCCATGGACATCCCGTCATGGCTACCCTCGGCAGAGACAGGGGTCCCTCTACCAGAATTACCAGAGGTCCAGAGGTGGAATACAGCAGCACCAAGGAGGAAGACAGGTTCCAGATTCCGGGACACTTGAGCACCTTCGGCTGTAAGGTTTCACTTGATTGAACCCGGGAGCCGGTTGTATATTTATGTTGTCCTGTTATATGGCATTGCTTCACCTAAGAAACCACACTAGTTTAGCTATAACAGGCTGTTTACTTGTTATTTACATATTGGCGATATGCTATCTATATACAACAGCTAGTAGGCCCAGTCATGGGCTGTCTAGTAGTACCTCAGTGAATTTGTCATATATGCTGGGTTTTACCAGACTGCACTTTGTATTGCACCAGGTCTGCAGGGTGAGCTGGCTATCCAGGATCTTCCTTAAAGATCTTGTGCTTTTCCCCCTGCATGCACCACATCAGGGCACTACTTGTGCAGCCCTGGTGCAAGCACACTAATGGTGGGGCATACACGCTGACCGCACTGTTCTTTAGGGGTGCGCTCGGATGTGTTAACCCTCACTTCTGTTATCTAGTCACAGTTCTGGGTTCTATAAGGATTGTGCACTATGTTAATGTTTTTTGTTACTTGGAATCTCTAGTGAAATGGCCGGTCAGGCTGCTTTATGCAGTTACCTATAGATATGCACAATGTCTAAGTTAAAGTGTACCTCATTCAACGTTAGGGGCTTCAACACTCCTCAAAAAAGATCTCAAGTTTTACGACTGATGAGAAAATCCCATTCTGATATATGCTTTTTTCAGGAATTACATTTTAAAACCCAAAATATTCCTACCCTTCAGAAAAGTTATTATAATAATTGGTTTATTAGCACATTTGATAAGGCCAAAAGAGGGGTGGGTATTGCCATCGCTAAGCGAATCCCTTTTAAAATGACAGACTCTCAGTCAGATTCTGAGGGCAGATTTGTGTTCGTGAGGGGCTTCATTGGCACGCAGCGGATAACCTTAGCCAGTCTGTATAGCCCCAATAGGGGACAAAAATTGTGGATTTCCCAAACCTTACAAAAGTTCACAGTTTTTGCTGAAGGAATCTGCCTGGTTGGGGGAGATCTAAACGTGCCTCTGAACCCCTTCGTGGACACATCAGATGGTTCCACACAGCAAACACAGACGACACTGGGCCACATAAACGCCCGTTTAGCAGAGGCGAAGTTAACAGATGCATGGCGCCTGGTACATCCAAATGGTAGAGACTATACCTTTTTTTCTGCGGCCCACAATGTTTATAAGAGACTGGACTATCTTTTAGTATCAAACACCTGTATAGATATGATAGAACAGGCAGTTATAGATCCCATTACAATTTCGGATCATGCCCCGGTATCGATGGTGGTACATTTTGCCAGTTTACCCCCCCAGAATAAACAGTGGAGACTGAATGAGACATTGTTAGACAAGACAGAAGCAGTTGAATTATTGTCGCGGAAGCTGTCGTGGTTTTTTAGGGAGAATTTAACGCCAGACGTCTCACAAGAGACTGTGTGGGAAACACACAAATCAGTAATGAGAGGAGAATTAATATCCTTGGGGAGTAGAGTTAAGAAAAAGAGACAACAATTGCTCCATTCTCTTCTTAAACAGATTGCTGATCTGGAGACTATACATAAGAGGTCGAAAGCCTTGAGGACACAGCAAGAACTTCTTCTCCTGAGAGCAAAACTGAAAGATCATCTCAATGCATGCCACGCCAGGGCATATCAGTATGCTCAATTTCGCTTTTTCTCTCACGGAGACAAAGGAACGAAGCTGATGGCTTCCCTCATTAAGCAGAGGAAAGACTCTATGTATATCTCCAGTATCAAGTCCACTGATGGTAATCAACTACACAGGACGGCAGACATAGCCAAAGAATTTCAAAAATTCTATCAGGAACTATACGGGTTGGATAACCGAACCTCCCAATCAGACCCAACTGCGGACTCAGTGATAACCAACTTTTTACACCGCTTAAAATTACCCCGGCTTAGTAGTGAGGAAGGGAATTCATTGACGGTACCTGTCACTGAATTAGAAGTAATGAGGACACTGAAATCTATGCCCTTAGGAAAGTGCCCGGGTCCAGACGGATTTCCGGTGGGCTATTACAGAAAATTTGCGGACATTTTATGTCCACATCTTGCCAATTGGTGCAATGCTCTTCTTACGGGGGGGCAGCTGCATAGTCAATCCCTAGAAGCTACTGTAACTATTCTGCCTAAGCCTGGGAAGGACCCTACACTCTGCGGGAGTTACAGGCCCATTTCTCTCTTAAACGTTGATATTAAGGTCTGGGCTAAGCTCTTGGCCTCTCGCCTCAGCTCGTTCCTCCCTAAGCTAATACACCCTGACCAAGCTGGGTTTGTGCCAGGAAGAGAGGGGAACCATAACTCCTGCAGAGTAGTTACGGCCATTCAATGGGCAAAAAGACAAGGTCTCCCCCTGGTCTGTTTGAGCGTGGATGCGGAGAAGGCCTTTGACCGGGTGAATTGGAACTTCATGAAAGGGACGTTACACAGTTTTGGTATTCCAACACAATTTCAGGACGCGATTATGACCCTGTATACAAACCCGAGCGCTAAAATTAGAGTAAATGGGACTTTGTCGCCTTCGTTCCCTATTCACAACGGCACCCGACAAGGCTGTCCCCTATCACCAGCTCTCTATATCTTGGTAATGGAGACTCTCCTTCAAGCCATCAGGATACATCCTAATATCAGAGGGGTCAGGGCCAAAAATGACATGATTGAATATACCAATGTCGCCTATGCTGATGACCTTTTGGTGCTAATTTCCAACCCGGTCGAGGCCTTCCCGCATCTCCTCTCTCTGTTTGACTTATATGGTAAGATCTCCAATTATAAGGTAAATTACTCTAAATCTGAAGTTATGAACATATCAGCTTCCTCAAGAGATGTTCTCTCCCTTAAAACCACGACACCTTTTGTCTGGCAATCCTCTCATATCTCCTATTTAGGTATCAAAATCCCGTCAGACTTAGGGAATATTTTTCAGCTGAATTATAAACCCCTGTTATCAGAGATACAGAGCCAACTTGGCTCTCTCCGCATTCCTTTTGCTTCGTGGATGGGGAGGAAAAACTTGTTGAAAGCTTTTATACTGCCTAAAGTGCTATACGTCATGCAGATGTTACCTGTTCTCCTCCCTTCCTCATTTTTCACACAGATACGCAGACTATTTTCTAACTTTCTGTGGGGAGGAAAGGGTGCTAGGATTTCACATGCCAGACTGATTTTACGGAAGAATCAAGGGGGATTTGCCTTACCGGATGTTCAGCTATATTATAAGGCTATCCATCTCAGAAGATGGATGCAGCTCCAGGTACCTAGTTGCTCAACAGTCGGTAATGAGCTAGAACTGTTTCAGCTATCTCAGTCTCAGAGGGCTGCGTTATGGGGCTTGAACTCAACTTCGTTGCATACACATATACTACTCAGGGGCACAGGCCGGGTGATCATGCAACTCAATAAAGATCAGGATTTATTGCGCAATCCTTCTTCAGTCATGCCCGCAGACCTGATCCCCTATTCAGTTAGGCCGACAGCAACACACATTCCTCCTGGGTGGGGCTCCCTGAGAGACTACACAACAAAGGAATTTCTAGAAAATGCCTTAGGCAACTTACCAGATGAGCACACTCTCAGGAACACTGTAAAATCTTGCAACTTCTTAGACGTGGCGGATTTTAGATCCGTTGGCAAGGCCCTATTGGATAAAAAAGTTCAGGATCTAGAACAAACTTGGTTTGAAAAGATTATTTCTTCCAATTCACCACACAAGAGATTAATCTCATTGCTCTATCTGGCTCTGAATATGCCGAGACCCAATGTCCGCCCGCAGTTTCTGAAAACGTGGGAAGCTGAGTTGAACAGAACCTTCTCTGAAACAGATGTCCTTAGGCTATATGCGCATTCACATGGCTTCTCCAGATGCGTCAAGGTGCAAGAGCACTCCTTTAAAGTACTAACCCAATGGTACATGACGCCTAAACAGATGTTCTCAAGAGGGTTGTGTTCTACGGACCGGTGTTGGAGGTGCAACTCAGAAGAGGGCAATCTCTCACATATTCTATGGTATTGTACAGGGATAAGACCATTCTGGGATAGTATCTCTAAGGCTTTGAAATCAATTTTCCATACTGATATAACATTAACACCCGACCTGGTCCTTTTGTGGCTACCTACAAAAGTATTTTCCCCATCTAGAGGTTGCCTTGCCACCCAACTAATTCAGGCAGCAAGGCTGCTAATCCCCCAGAGATGGCTCAGCACTGAACCCCCTACCATTTCTCATTGGATACATAAGGTTGATCTCATCCAACGCCTAGAGGAACTAGCCAGTTGGGAATCTAGAACTCATGAAAAGCATGCTAAGATGTGGAGTCCATGGTTGCAATTTAGAGCGTCAACACTAACAATAGTCTAATAAAGGTCTATTGACCCAGACAGAGCTTGCTATACTGCATACCTGACTTAATGCCACAGAATGACCTATATACATGAACAACTAGAGATGTGTTTTGTTTTGTTTTGTTCTCGTTATTATTGTTTAGATATGTTCTTGAGGTCGGTTGCCTCAATTTCAGGGGTCTTTGTAGACATCATACAAACAGCACTTGCACTTTATAAAATCTCATGCAAAGTGTAGTATCACAAAAGAGTAATACAGGTACTATCTGACCACACACTAAAGGATAGAACAAGGCTATATATATGTCTGACAGGTGGTTTTATGTTATGCTCACATTTGGATTGTAGACCTAACAAGATGATGTGCCTATCCTCAGAGGTGGTGTATACTGTATATCTTTATACCTTTATGTATGATATGTCAACTTGATATTTTTGATCTTGACCTTTTTCAATAAAAAGATAATTGACAAAGAATATAACTTCTATAATACTGCCTCCTATGTACAAGAATATAACTACTATAATACTGCCTCCTATGTACAAGAATATAACTACTATAATACTGCTCCTATGTACAAGAATATAACTACTATAATACTGCTCCTATGTACAAGAATATAACTACTATAATACTGCTCCTATGTACAAGAATATAACTACTATAATACTGCCTCCTATGTACAAGAATATAACTACTATAATACTGCCTCCTATGTACAAGACTATAACTACTATAATACTGCTTCTATGTCCAAGAATATAACTACTATAATACTGCCTCCTATGTACAAGAATATAACTACTATAATACTGATCCTATGTACAAGAATATAACTACTATAATACTGCTCCTATGTACAAGAATATAACTACTATAATACTGCCTCTATGTACAAGAATATAACTACTATAACACTGCTCCTATGTACAAGAATATAACTACTATAACACTGCTCCTATGTACAAGAATATAACTACTATAACACTGCTCCTATGTACAAGAATATAACTACTATAATACTGCTCCTATGTACAAGAATATAACTACTATAATACTGCTCCTATGTACAGGGATATAACTACTATAATACTGCCTCCTATGTACAACAATATAACTACTATAATACTGCTCCTATGTACAAGAATATAACTACTATAATACTGCTCCTATGTACAGGGATATAACTACTATAATACTGCTCCTATGTACAAGAATATAACTACTATAATACTGCCTCCTATGTACAGGAATATAACTACTATAATACTGCTCCTATGTACAAGCATATAACTACTTTAATACTGCTTCTATGTACAAGAATATAACTACTATAATACTGCCTCCTATGTACAGGAATATAACTACTATAATACTGCTCCTATGTACAAGCATATAACTACTATAATACTGCTCCTATGTACAAGAATATAACTACTATAATACTGCCTCCTATGTACAGGAATATAACTACTATAATACTGCTCCTATGTACAAGAATATAACTACTATAATACTGCTCCTATGTACAAGAATATAACTACTATAATACTGCCTCCTATGTACAAGAATATAACTACTATAATACAGCTCCTATGTACAAGAATATAACTACTATAATACTGCTCCTATGTACAAGAATATAACTACTATAATACTGCCTCCTATGTACAAGAATATAACTACTATAATACTGCCTCCTATGTACAAGAATATAACTACTATAATACTGCTCCTATGTACAAGAATATAACTACTATAATACTGCTTCTATGTCCAAGAATATAACTACTATAATACTGCCTCCTATGTACAAGAATATAACTACTATAATACTGATCCTATGTACAAGAATATAACTACTATGAGAGCCTGACTGCAGACCTAGCAGGACACATGTAGGAGAGCTCTCCTCCTTACCACTCTGCTAACTGGTAAATTCAGCGGTCTAATTTGCTCAAGAATGGGAAAAGTCGGTAGATATATACCCAGAGAGAAACCTGAAGTCAGCAAACCGGAGCGCGGTGCCTCAGATATGGATAAATATCTCAACAAGAAAACTACAGCTCCTGTGCCGGCCGGTCCTAAGATGGTGCTGCCGGAACTAGATGTCTGGGGCAGGGATTCGGAGGGAGAAGATGAAGCTGCTGCAGAGCACACAGCAGGCCCCACATCACAAAGTGCTGCCCCGATATCCAGGCAGTTCCTGCAGCAGGCTTTATCAGCAGCTCTGGCCCCAGTGATTCAGGATCTGCAGGAGATTAAAGCTGACCTGAAGCATATCGGCACGAGGGTGGAAACACTGGAAAGTAACCAGGCGTCCATCTCGAATTACATCAGAGCTGCAAGCAATCACACCATGGCTCTGGCAGCCTCACTGGACACTGCATACTCCCTCATAGAAGACCAGGAGAATCGGAATAGGAGGAAAAACCTCCGGATCCGCGGCCTGCCTGAAAGCACCCCACATGAAGGCTTACCAGAAGCTGTCGGCGCCATCTTCTCCCTGCTCCTGGGAAGCTCCAGAGCGGCCGAGATTCAAATAGAAAGAATCCAAAGAGCGCTCAGGCCGAAGCCAAAAGAGAGAGAGAACCCCAGAGACGTGGTATGCGGTCTCCTGAGGTATGTGGACACTGCTGCTCTAATGCAGGCTGCCAGAAATATGAAGGAGATCATATATGAGGGGGCTAAAATCTCTATCTACCAGGACCTGGCATCCTCCACATTGAATAAAAGGAGGGCGCTGCGGCCCCTCACTGACCATCTGCGCCACCACAAGGTGCCATATAAATGGCTATTCCCCTTCGGCCTCACATTTGCTGTAGATGGGAAGCGCTGCACCATTCGCCTGCCACAAGATCTCCAGGCGGCCTGGGAGCTGCTGCAAACAGATCCACTAGATGTACCATCATGGCTGCCGTCTGCTGAGATTGGAACACAGCAGCCAGATCTCCCAGAGGCCTCAGGATGGCTTAAAGCTCCACAGAAGAAGAGGAACCAGCACAGATCTAGAGACACTAGAAGTCCTAGAGACTATACAGAGGAGTTATCTTACCTCAGATGAAGTTCTCCACAGACATCATAGAGGGACAGGTTCTTACTTGATTATATCACATCTTAAGTCTGCAAGTATACCTGTCTGTCATGAGTCCTGAATTGTTCCCGTTCTTGTTGTAATCTGCAGAGCAGACATTCTGCTTTGCAATGTTATTTTACTGCATTCAACCTAGACCATAATATGTAAGGTGCTATCCCGCACCAGTTCAGCAGGTGGCGCAATGTGGACACCATTATGAAGATATGGTTCCACTTTGTACCCCCCCTACCTACCAGGGTTATCTTGGCACAGACCTGGTACATGTGCCTGATTAAATGGCTGCTCATGCCCGCTTCGCTGCAGCT
The DNA here is from genome assembly GCF_905171765.1 of Bufo bufo. NCBI lineage: Eukaryota > Metazoa > Chordata > Amphibia > Anura > Bufonidae > Bufo > Bufo bufo. The sequence goes on along the minus strand of NC_053399.1, from coordinate 5,236,272 downwards.
AAGTGACCTGCTGCGGTGTTGCTGGCATGGGAGTCATTGCACTGTTATACTTGTCATGTTGACAGAAACTTTAGTTGTGATGTTACTTGTTCACTCCCTAGATACGGCCGATGTGAATAACTGGAGTTCTCCGGTTCCAAAGTCACCCCATTTTCTCAATGATGTCGTCAATTAAATGTACAACGTATAATGTAAGGGGCTTTAACACCCCACAAAAGCGCTCTCAGGTCATCCGTCTGCTAAAAAAGAACAATACAGATATTTGCTTCTTTCAGGAGCTGCATTTTAGAATGACAAATATACCTAAAATTCAGAACCCATACTTCCAACACTGGTATTTCAGTGCCTTTGAGAAAGCAAAAAGAGGAGTGGGTATTGCAATTTCTAGAAAAGTACCATTTACATTGATATCTACCCTGACGGACCCTGAGGGCCGCTTCATTTTCGTGAAAGGCCTCATTGGTACACAAAAGGTCACACTCGCTAGTTTGTACAGCCCTAACCGTGGCCAGAAACAATGGATCAAGATCACACTAAGTAAACTAGATCTGTTTGCAGAGGGGATTAGATTGATTGGGGGAGACCTCAATGTCACACTGAATCCTTTGATTGATGCTTCTGACGGCTCCTCCCAATTGACCCAATCAGCACTGGGGTGCATCAATAGGTACATATCAGACATGAATCTGCTGGACGTCTGGCGACTAGCCCACCCAGACACTAGGGACTTCACCTTCTTCTCGGCCCCACATAAATCACATAAAAGATTAGACTATATCCTACTGTCAAGCAATGCCGTGGATATGGTGGACTCGGCTGACATAGGTGTTGTGTCCGTCTCTGACCACGCCCCAGTCTCTGCTGCCCTCAGATTTTCCAGCTTGCCTGCCTCAGTTAGACAGTGGCGCCTAAATGAGACGCTGCTAGATAGACAAGCAGATACCTCAATCCTGGAGCAAAAATTAAAGGACTTCTTTATAGATAATGCGACACCAGGTATGCCCCAGACGACACTGTGGGAGACGCACAAGGTGGTTATCCGGGGAGAGTTAATAGCCTTAGGTAGTAGGGTTAAAAAAGAGAAACAAAAGATCCTACACGATCTCTTGGTTCAGATAGCAGATAAAGAAGCGGTCCATAAACGGTCTAGAGCAATAAAAGTCCAGACTGAACTGACCCAGCTAAGATCACAACTAAAAGACCATTTAAACATTCAAAACGCAAAGGCTTATCAATATGCCCAATTTAAACACTACTCACACGGGGATAAAGGTTCTAAACTGACGTCCTCCCTTATTAAACAAAGGAAAGAGTCCATGTTCATACCCAATATCAAATCCAGTACTGGAAATATGCTGCATAAAACAGCTGACATTGCAGAAGAATTTCAAAAATTCTATAAGCAACTATACGGCCTGTCAGACCCTAATCACCCAGATCCATCAATACCAGAAGCAACAGACTTGTTTTTGAAAGGCCTCAATCTACCCCAGATAACCTCCCAAGAAAGTGACACATTATTAGAGCCAGTCACCGAACTAGAAGTGAAAAAGTTACTAGCCTCTATGCCCATGGGTAAAAGTCCTGGCCCAGATGGCTTTCCAGTGGGCTATTATAAAAAATTCTCAGATATATTAATACCCCACCTGGTAACGTGGTGCAATGCACTCCTAAATGGTGAAACCCTTCATAAACAATCACTGGAGGCCACGGTAACCATCCTCCCCAAACCGGGGAAAGATCCCCTTCTCTGCGGCAGTTTTAGGCCAATCTCGTTACTTAACGTAGATATAAAAATATGGGCCAAACTTCTGGCGACACGTCTGGGAAATCTACTTCCTAAACTTATCCACCCTGACCAATCTGGCTTTGTTCCAGGGAGGGAAGGGAATCATAATTCCTGTAGGTTAATCACAGCAATACAGTGGGCTAAAAAGAAAAACCTCCCCTTGACGCTGCTCAGTGTGGATGCGGAGAAGGCCTTCGACCGGGTGAGCTGGGACTTTATGAGGAGGACTCTACTGAGGTTTGGAATCCCGACGAGATTTCAGGAGGCAGTCATGTCATTGTACAAGGATCCGAGTGCTAGAATCAGGGTCAATGGCACATTGTCCCCATCCTTCCCTATTCGCAACGGGACACGTCAGGGCTGCCCCCTATCTCCTGCCTTATATATATTGGTCATGGAGACCCTTCTTCAGGCCATTAGAGACCATGTAAATATACGTGGTGTGAAAACAGAAAATGACGCCATAGAATACATTAACGTGGCATATGCTGACGATCTACTGATCATGGTTTCTAACCCGGTCGAGGCCTTCCCGCATCTTTTGACACTGTTTAAAGAGTACGGTAGGCTATCAAACTACAAAATGAATTATACCAAGTCAGAAGCTTTAAACGTTAATGCTCCGGCGAGCTCCATAGCCATTTTGAAATCAAATACACCATTTAAATGGCAGTCCTCCTGTGTTTCCTACCTAGGAGTTAGGATTTCCGCCTGCACGGAAGATTTATTCCGGCTTAATTATACTCCCCTAATATCAGAGGTCCAAAACCTGCTCCAATCGCTACACCTCCCTTATTCCTCTTGGATGGGAAGGAAGAATATACTAAAAGCGTTTGTCCTCCCAAAAATTATGTACGTACTACAGATGTTGCCAATATTTTTACCTAACTCATATTTTACAAGGATTCGCAGGCTTTTTATGACTTACCTATGGGGCGGCAAGAAGGCTAGGGCTCCTCACCAGAGGCTGATACTGGGGCGTGGTCATGGAGGTATAGCACTGCCGGATGTCCAAACATATTACAGGGCTATTCACCTGAGGAGGTGGTTGCAGCTTTATTCCCCTGTCTACCGCACATTGGGCACGGAACTGGAACTAATGCAGCTCACCCAACCACAGAAAGCAGCACTATGGGGTCAGGCAAATGCATCACTCCATTCACATGTCCTCTTAAAGGGCACTAGCCTGGTCATTAAACAGCTCAACAAGACACATGGGCTCCTACAGAACCCCCCTAGTATAATGCCAGCAGATCTCATACCACACTCGATTCAGCCTCCAGGATCTCAGGTCTCGCAGATTTGGCACAGATTAAGAGATTTCTCCACAGCTGACTTCATAGGAAAGGTAAACGGCACTTTACCGGATCAACATCCCCTTAGCTTAGCCTGGAGTACATTTAACTTTCTAGACCTAATAACTATAAAATCTGCTGGGAAACAACTAACTACTCAGAAGTCATGTGTAATGACCCCGACATGGTTTGAAAAATTAGCAACCCCCCCTTCCCCTCAACGCAAATTGATATCCACTATATATTTGGCCTTGATCTCACCACAACGTCGCATTACTCCACAATATGTCCACACCTGGGCTAATGACCTTAAGGTTACCTTTTTGGAGACAGATATTCTCCGTATGCACGCACACTCGCATGGCTTCTCCCGCTGCGTGAAGATCCAAGAGCACTCATATAAGGTCCTCACACAGTGGTACCTCACCCCTAAACAACTATTTCTTAGTGGTCTGAGTGATCATGACAGGTGTTGGAGGTGTGGGGAAGAGAGTGGCACTCTTCTACACATTTTTTGGTCCTGTTCTAAAATAAGAGGATACTGGGATGACGTCTCTCGGACCATTAATGAAATTCTAAACACTAACCTGACATTAACCCCAGAGTTGGTTCTTTTATGGCTTCCAACAAAAGAACTATCGCCATCAAGGAACAAACTTGTTATACACTTGATTCAAGCTGCCCGTCTACTTATCCCCCAAAAGTGGCTGAGTAAAGAACCCCCCACCACCTCTCAGTGGTTAAGCAAACTAGATCACGTTCATCGTATGGAAGAGCTAGCGGGCTGGGAACTTAGGGCACATGAGAAGCACAAAAAGCTATGGGCCCCATGGATTACATATAGATATGCGAATGGTACACCAACATCTTAAACAATTTTCAACAGACAAACAACTTTGAAAATGTCCCCCCAGACAGGAACGACACATTAGTGAGAATGGAGGGTGCTAAACCTTCTTCCTCCCTTTGGAATCATCAAAGGTTATCTTAACAGCCTCAGACCGTATCTGTCCAGTTCTAAGGACACCCCCCCCATCCCCCATCCTCCCCCCCCTTTTTATATGTTTGTTTGACCTACCTACATCAGGTCACACACCAAATGTCAATTAGTTGGTTCTAGATGACCTTGCTCTGAAGACATGCACTTTATATATGTCATATGTATACTATGCACTATACTGTCAAAGTACGCTTTAGACTTGTCTGTAATAACTCTGATTTGTGCATCAATGTATGTAAACATCTCTTTTGATATGGTTTTCAATAAAAAGACAATTGACAAAGAATATAACTACTATAATACTGCTCCTATGTACAAGAATATAACTACTATAATACTGCCTCTATGTACAAGAATATAACTACTATAACACTGCTCCTATGTACAAGAATATAACTACTATAACACTGCTCCTATGTACAAGAATATAACTACTATAACACTGCTCCTATGTACAAGAATATAACTACTATAATACTGCTCCTATGTACAAGAATATAACTACTATAATACTGCTCCTATGTACAGGGATATAACTACTATAATACTGCCTCCTATGTACAACAATATAACTACTATAATACTGCTCCTATGTACAAGAATATAACTACTATAATACTGCCTCCTATGTACAGGAATATAACTACTATAATACTGCTCCTATGTACAAGCATATAACTACTTTAATACTGCTTCTATGTACAAGAATATAACTACTATAATACTGCCTCCTATGTACAGGAATATAACTACTATAATACTGCTCCTATGTACAAGCATATAACTACTATAATACTGCTCCTATGTACAAGAATATAACTACTATAATACTGCCTCCTATGTACAGGAATATAACTACTATAATACTGCTCCTATGTACAAGAATATAACTACTATAATACTGCTCCTATGTACAAGAATATAACTACTATAATACTGCCTCCTATGTACAAGAATATAACTACTATAATACAGCTCCTATGTACAAGAATATAACTACTATAATACTGCTCCTATGTACAAGAATATAACTACTATAATACTGCTCCTATGTACAAGAATATAACTACTATAATACTGCCTCCTATGTACAAGAATATAACTACTATAATACTGCTCCTATGTACAAGAATATAACTGCTATAATACTGCCCCTATGTACAGGAATATAACTACTATAATACTGCCTCCTATGTACAAGAATATAACTGCTATAATACTGCTCCTATGTACAAGAATATAACTACTATAATACTGCCTCCTATGTACAGGAATATAACTACTATAATACTGCTCCTATGTACAAGAATATAACTACTATAATACTGCCTCCTATGTACAAGAATATAACTGCTATAATACTGCTCCTATGTACAAGAATATAACTACTATAATACTGCCTCCTATGTACAGGAATATAACTACTATAATACTGCTCCTATGTACAAGAATATAACTACTATAATACTGCCTCCTATGTACAAGAATATAACTACTATAATACTGCCTCCTATGTACAAGAATATAACTACTATAATACTGCTCCTATGTACAAGAATATAACTACTATAATACTGCTCCTATGTACAAGACTATAACTACTATAATACTGCTCCTATGTACAAGAATATAACTACTATAATACTGCCTCCTATGTACAGGAATATAACTACTATAATACTGCTCCTATGTACAAGAATATAACTACTATAATACTGCCTTCTATGTACAAGAATATAACTACTATAATACTGCTACTATGTACAATAATATAACTACTATAATACTGCTCCTATGTACAAGAATATAACTACTATAATACTGCTCCTATGTACAAGAATATAACTACTATAATACTGCCTCCTATGTACAAGAATATAACTACTATAATACTGCTCCTATGTACAAGAATATAACTACTATAATACTGCTCCTATGTACAAGAATATAACTACTATAATACTGCCTCCTATGTACAAGAATATAACTACTATAATACTGCTCCTATGTACAGGAATATAACTGCTATAATACTGCTCCTATGTACAAGAATATAACTACTATAATACTGCTCCTATGTACAAGAATATAACTACTATAATACTGCTCCTATGTACAAGAATATAACTACTATAATACTGCTCCTATGTACAAGAATATAACTACTATAATACTGCTCCTATGTACAAGAATATAACTACTATAATACTGCTCCTATGTACAAGAATATAACTACTATAATACTGCCTCCTATGTTGTAATTTTCTTCTCTTTCATGACCTGATTTCCTCTCTTTATTTATTTTACTCTGGTAATTTTGTATCGCTCGTTATTTGGCAGATAAATAACCGCCACAGGAGCTCACAGTATGGACGCCATTCATTTACGTGCAGACAATAAAATAATTAATCACTTGAATTTTCGATTCGCAATTTACAATGGAGCGAATACATTTCTGACCATTTGTTCCTTGTATGGGGGAGGGGTTATTGGTTGATCAGGTGTTCGTCAAGCACAGGACTAATTAAGTATGGATTTTATTACTGGGTCGGTCGTTTCTGCTTCTGCGATAGATGAGGCTAAAGCTATTGATACAATATTCATTTCCTGGTAGTTTACGAGAAATGGCAGGTGCAGGACAAACTCATGTTACCTATACCGTATGTGCAGGAGACGGGAGTGCCGAAAACATACCTCTAGTAATTGCCACATGTGGAAGGTGGAAGGAGCAGGGCCCCCAGCAGCACAGAGGAGTTCAGGAGAGGAGCGTGCTGATCTTGTGGAGGTTACAGGCAGAGAGTTACATAGTGGAAGGAGCAGGGTCCTCCCAGCAGCACAGATGATTTCAGGAGAGGAGTGCGCTGATCTTGTGGGGGTTTGTTAGAAATTGGGGTGCACAGTGAAAGGATCAGAGCTCACAGCAGCACAGATTATTTCAGAATTGGATAATTGTTCAAATAATATCCATTATATGGCGGACTAGCAGAAGGCCAACCCATCGGAATATTTCCGTTTATTTTCAGAGCCGAGTCTTACTCCTCGCTTCCGCTGCAGTCCTAATCTCGTCTTTACACGTTTTACTCCAAATTAACATTTAATAAATCCATTTCTTGCCGCAATTTTATTACAATTTATTCAGAAATAACAGAAAAGTCGATTTTTTATTACAAATGCAAAAAAAAAAAAAGACAGATGTCACCAATAATGCCGACGCGGAGCAAGTCATCGCCCAGAGGAGCGCAATTAAAGCCGCGATCGGGACAAGTTTTTATAATGAACAGGTTCAAGAAGATTTCCTTTTATTTTCAGGCAAATATGAATCTAAAACAGTTCCTGTGCACGGACGGGGGAGGGGGTTCTAATAAAACTAGAAGGCGATTTAAGTAGATAAGACATCAACAGTTCATAATATATAACAACTTTGGGGGTCATTTACTATCCAAAATATGCCTATATTAGGGTACTTTTACACTAGCGTTTTTCTTTTCCGATATTGAAATCCTGTAAAGGGTCTCAATTCCGGAAAAAAACGCATCGGTTTTGTCCTAATGCATTCTGAATGGAAAGCAATCCGTTCATTATGCAGTAGGATGTCTTCCGTTCTATCCCTTGTTCAGTACTTGACCGGACAAAATACCGCACTTGCCGGATCCGGCATTAATTTCCAAGTTTGCATACTGTTTGCCGGAAAATACCCTTAGTTGTATTTCTGGCACAGATTGCGATGTGAAGGTTATCTATGCCTCAATCTGCGACTCTTCACCACTTACACCAGGTCTACACCTGTTTTATGGGTATTAAGACTGGAGTCTACAATGCCGGTCTTAATAAATGACCCCCTTTGTGTTTTAATTCCTTACTACTTTTAAGATCTCTGCTTTAGGTCAGTAATTTAAAATATTTTTGTTTGCATCCACCTCAACAATCCTCTATGAGCTACAGTTATAATAGCAAAAGAAATCTCTCTGAATAGTTTGTTACAATGTGTCAATGCACTTAGATGTATCAGTCTATAGGAGTATAGAATGTTTAACTCCAAAGAGATCCAATTCTAGGGCAGCAACCATCATCCAATCAGGGGCGTGCACAGAAATAATAAAGACACATGATAAAGTTCCAAATGAGAATGCGCCCCAAATGTGACTACTATTTATTTTCTTAATACTTACAGATCTAAATCCGCTACTTCCCATAATAGTCATAGAATTACATAATAACATTCTCTTTGTGCAGCAACCACTAGGGGAAGCTCAATATAGATTATATATCCACCACTAGAGAGAGATTACTACATACAGATATATACAGCCACCACTAGAGGGAGCTCAGGAGATTACATACAGATATATACAGCCACCACTAGAGGGAGCTCAGGAGATTACTACATACAGATATATATAGCTACCACTAGAGGGAGCTCAGGAGATTACTACATACAGATATATACAGCCACCACTAGCAGGAGCTCAGGAGATTACTACATACAGATATATACAGCCACCACTAGAGGGAGCTCAGGAGATTACTGCATACAGATATATACAGCTACCACTAGATGGAGCTCAGGAGATTACTGCATACAGATATATACAGTCAGCACTAGAGGGAGCTCAGGTGATTACTGCATACAGATATATACAGCCACCACTAGAGGGAGCTCAGGAGATTACTACATACAGATATATACAGCCACCACTAGAGGGAGCTCAGGAGATTACTGCATACAGATATATACAGCCACCACTAGAGGGAGCTCAGGAGATTACTACATACAGATATATACAGTCACCACTAGAGGGAGCTCAGGAGATTACTGCATACAGATATATACAGCCACCACTAGAGGGAGCTCAGGAGATTACTACATACAGCTATATACAGCTACCACTAGATGGAGCTCAGGAGATTACTACATACAGATATATACAGTCACCACTAGAGGGAGCTCAGGAGATTATTACATACAGATATATACAGACACCACTATATATAAATAATACCATCACACCGTGCTCATATAGTTCAGCGCTCACATCTTAGATCTGTGCCATGTTCATAGGATATGACTTCCCAGTACCCAAACATTAGACGCGGAGTGCTCATATAAAATACTACACAATGTTTAAACAGTAGATGCCTGCAGTGTACGAATAATACCACCACACAGTACACATATACTACACTGCTGTGACCCAAAGGCAAGTCAGTATGAGATGAAAGTGGGGGAGGGGACAGCTGGCTGCAGAGCGTTGCACCTGACAACTGATGACATTCTGCAGCAGTGACAGTCGAGAAATCCTGCGTACCAGCCGCTAATTGGTTTATTAACCTTATATAACACTTCCAAACCCCGTCAACGCCACCGCGGATGGACAGCGTCACCTGCGCTGCTTTCAGCCCGAGTGTCGTCAGCTGGTAATTAGACAACGTTGAACTGCTAAGCGTCGCAGGCGCCGGTGATAGCGGCTTACAGCTTCTAATTGATGGAGCACGGACCGAGCCACGAAAATGTCACTCCAATTAATCATACGCTTAATTAAAACTGCTGCAAAAATAGCAGGAGCCGGCCGCGTCCATGTTTGTACAGTGTAGTAAACGATGCTCCGCAGGAGCGCTCTGCCGTTTTACTATCGCCGGAGCGAAACTTTACACTTTACATCCGCCCTGCAGATGCAATTATCTCTCCTGCGCCATTAATTACTGTACGACCTATATGGCGGCGGATGAGCCGAGGGGTCTTGTGGGCAAAGGCAGCGGACATGGCCTCTGGGCATCCGAAAACCCTGATGTAACATGGTACAATGTAGAGCAGATCCAACCAGAGCGCAGATTGCTGGTCACCAGTAGCCATACTGTCTGAAACATAGAAATCCATTATAGATGCCCCACCTTCCCCCAATTGCACCCATAGCAAGGTGTCAGATGAATACTTACAACAGGAAATCATCATTTTTTGTAAAGAGTTTCCCTTTAATAAGACTGATCTGCAGTACCAGGCGCAGCCACAACCAACTGTGTGGCGCTGTTCCGGGCGGACAATGCCAGGATGCTTCGTTATGCTGCCGTCGGGGGGGTGATCCCCACTGGTCAGACATCGATGGCCTCTCCTGTAGACCACGAGCTGTGAAAGTGGAGCCTGGTCAGGCTGATTGTTCAGCTTCTGAACAGGTTTTATTCACTGACAGCAAGCAGAGGTCTTGAGAATGGTGAGAAATTAAAACAGAAAGTCTATTACAAAGCTGTGTCAATCTACAAAAGGGAGGCTCCATGCACATAAGACCGGACACCGGCCCTTTAAGAGTGACCTTGCGGCGCTCTCGCTTCCCGCGCTCCATCTTTCAGAATCGGCTCCTGGAATTTAGAAATGAAGCAACTGAAACTTTATTCTTCCTGATAATTTACAGGTAAAGTGCTGATTATTCGGGGGTTTGCAGACGACTAAATTGTTTATTTACTGCCAACATTTTGACTTGAAAATTGGAGAATTAGCGACGGAAGATAATACCTGGAATGGGAGAAGATCGCCGTATGTGAGGTGCGGGAGGCACTGCAGGGAGGATACGCTGCCCCTTTAAGAATACCCCCCTCCAAAATCATGAGATTCTCAGTAAGAGACGTCCTCGAGGCGCTCTCTGGACCGCGCCTCGTCCGAGCGCTGCTTCTTCAGGGCACAATATTGTACTCGGTTTGTCACAAACCTAATAACTGCTGGGGTTGATTAGTGGCCGCTCGGTGCGATGGCCGGGAGATCCATTCATTAGGACCGCGGCCTCGTTAAAGCTGCGCAGTTAGGGATAATCACCTGCTGCGGTCTCTTCTGAGATGTATGAGATCAATTCTCTAATAAAAGCCGATCAATAGGTCGGGCGTGAAACTTGTTACATGTGATGGGGACACAGACGAGCTCTGCCGGAGCCATCATCAGTACACCTGACGCCACGGAGTCTCACCACAGAGGTATCGGTCTATAATTGGGGGGCCACTGGGGCCACTGCTGGTGCTTGTCCTCATGCCGTCACCCCTTCTTCAAGGATACAAGGTTCCAGGGATTGTTGTGGTCATATATGTACCGTGGAAGGAGGACATTTGGGGGGGGGGGGGGGGGGGTCAGACCTTGCAGAAGAATCTTTCTAGTATATGTGGCTCCCATCTTAGGGTACTTTCACACTAGCGGTTTCCTTTTCCGGTATTAAGTTCCGTCCTAGGGGCTCAATACCTGGGAAGGTAAGTAACTGCCACCTGTCACATAATCTGCAGTATACCCACAATTACTGTATATTATGTACTTCATCTAATTCTGTATCATCATCACTGTGCTGGAGATGATACAATGTATTGCGCTTGAGGAGATGATACAATGTATTGCGCTGGAGATGATACAATGTATTGCTCTTGAGGAGATGATACAACCTATTGGAGGAGATAATACACAGTATTGCACTGGAGGAGATCTGGATACAATGTATTGCGCTGGAGGAGATGATACAATGTATTGCGCTGGAGGAGATGATAAAATGTATTGCGCTGGAGGAGATGATACAATGTATTGTGCTGGAGGAGATGATACAATGTATTGTGCTGGAGGAGATGATACAATGTATTGCACTGGAGGAGATGATACAATGTATTGTGCTGGAGGAGATGATACAATGTATTGTGCTGGAGGAGATGATACAACCTATTACACTGGAGATGATACAACGTATTGCACTGGAGATGATGATGACACAAGGTAACATTCCTGGAAAGTATCAGTATCCTTATGTATATGATGAGCTGAGGAGCTGATCTGGAAATCTCCTCATGCAGCCGCCATTTGCATTATCTGCTAATATGTTTCACCCATGACATCAATACGCTGCAATTGTGTGGCCGATCTGTCCAGCGCGGCGACAGCTCCATTAAATATGATTTCATAACCTGCACCAGACACGGCCCCGTGATATATGTCGCAATGAAGCATTTCTTGAAATGTACCCCCTAAACTACCTTATTAATTTTGCATTAGTACCAAAACCTCTGCTTTATCGGCCCATTAAAATTCACTTTAGATGTAGCAGAGCCTTCTGCTTTTTATCACCTGAGAACTATCCTAATGGAGGAATAAAACAAAACTTAGAGCGCCGCCATTATTTTTTATGATATCAATAAAACATTTAAAAAGCTTCTTACAATAAAATGTTGTGGGACTGGATGTCACGAGCGGAAAAGATCTCCACACAAAAGGGAAGAAAAGCATCAGGGCCTCAAACAAAAGCCACGAGGGCCCGAGCCGGCCGCTCCTGCGGTCTCTCCGACGGTGGGATTGGCAATTAGGCTGATTCCTTCCAGGGCTTCAACAAAGCAAAGTTCTTTACATGAAACGCGCTGGCCAAAATGTAGAGAAAGAGAGCGCTCCTCCAGATGACACCGGAAGACAGTAAAGGAATGTTCCTCGCTGAATAACGTGAGAAAAGGTTATTGTACGACGGCCAATCAGAAGATGATAAACTGCGACGCGTTTCAGAGCCTCCTGGACAACATTGTCAGGGGAAGAAAAGGTGTTCCTATAGCTGGAGTCAGACCAGGAGATGAAAGTCATGTACTTTGTGTCCAATACAGAATGGGTTGTTGGTGCCCCTCTGACACCCAGGGCACATGCCCAGCTGGCACCCCCTCCCAGACTGAGGGTCCTGCTGCCTCATGTACATGTGCTGAGACCGGCGCTGCTTTATAGCTGTGAAACGCGCTGTGTGCACAGCTAATGGGGGCGCAGAGGCAGCAGTTGCCCCGGGGCATTGATTATACCCTGAGGGGTACAGATTTTGCATTGGGCCCTCTAGTCCTGGCTAGAAGCGGGGCCCTATTTCAGGCTGCGGTTTCTTGCTACACCGCTGAACACAGAAGCCTCCATATGCCTCCCCCTGGATTGTAGACCCTCGTACAGGTGACACCTGCCCTCGCTGCGCCTCGTCATAAATGCAGAGCAGCTGCTGGAAATGTTGGGTCTGAACTGGAGCAGATTACAAGGTGAATATCTTGGCTCGCTGTCACCATGTTGTCACATTCAATTGCTGCGGAGGAAGCTGCGCCGGTGTCTCGTTGCGTTTCTATGGGGGTGACAGCTCCTCGCTGCTTTACTGCCTGCCAATAAAGATTTCCTAATTGCTGCAGAATCTCAGAGCGGCGCTACATGAAGAAATGGAGACGGGAGATCAATGTGCAGCCTCAGCGACCCCCGGAGCAATTAACACCTTCCTGCAAATACGCTGCGAGCATGCTGAAGGTATACAGAGGCCTGCCCCAGAGGAGCTGACACTCTAATCTCCTGTCCTACCCGCTGCAAGGTCATGGTCAGAAAAGTCAAATAACATAAAATGAAGTTCTTATATTAAACCCCTGTGATTACGGGGACACACAAGATCGCGCTGGCGGTGGGAATCCATGTGACTTTCCTCCTCCTGGGGGCAGCTTCATGATTATTTCATGGGCCGCTCACTTGTTATATTAGCATCATCCATCTAACCCCTCGGCACCTTCTCATCTAGAAGGATTTACTAAGGCTACAGGCACACAACCGTATGCGTTTTACGGTCTGCAAATTGCTGATCCGCAAAAAAAAAAACTGATGAAATCCGTATGCCATCCATTTTTTTATTTTTTGTGGATCCATTGTAACAATGCCTAAAACGGACAAGATTAGGACATCTTCTATTTTTTTTGCGGGGCTACGGAACGGAATTACTGATGCGGACAGCACACGGTGTCCTGTCCGCATTTTTTGAGGACCCATTGAAATGAATGGGTCCGCATCCTATCCACAAAAATAAATAAATAAATGAACGGACACAGAAACAAACAACATTTGTGTGCATGTAGCCTAAGAAGTAGCGAAGGAGCTGTACCACCTCCAGCCAGCAGGGGCAGTGCAGAGCTCTGGTATTTGTGCACTATACTGGGAGAGGATTCTTATATACCCCCTCCTATATACCGCGTACACAATGGCAGTTGCTCTTTTTTTGCACTGAGAGTCAAACTGAGCTTGGATTTATCTGTGATTGGATCGATTCTCATATTACTTCTTTACTTTTACGACCTCCAGGCAGTGACGGTGAGAAATCCAGGTGACTGTCTCTTTAAGGCATCCTTGCTGCCAGTATATGGCCGGCCAGAGCTGGCAGGTGCAGCAATCTTCTTGTCAGGCTGCCATGGCGGAGTGATTTATGGCGTGTGTCTGTCACTCGCTGTCCTCCTCATTAGATATCCCATCATTATTGCTGGAATCCGCTCAATTTTGCTTTCATACAAATAAGTCGGTTTGTGAGCAGATTAGCCGCTCGGGGCCTGCAGAACCCGCGGTGCCAACTTCAGGACGCGCTCACATTAGCGGCAGGTCTAATTGACGTCCCTTTACCTGTATTGATTGTTCCTCCTGCAACATGGAGACAATGAAGCCAATCGGAAAAGCGAAGGTGAGGAGTGCGGAGGGAGGACCGTCACCTGCGCAGTCACCGGTCCGAGCATTTCAGGACAACCCCCAGTAAATGAAAGGGTCACAGTGCTAATTCAAGGGTGCCCCTGCCCCAGTCTATGCATTGATTTAAATGGAGTCTGTGCAGGGAAAGAATATTAAGGGGCCACAAGTTTGAATTAGAGCTGTAGACCCTTCATTCTCAGGAGGACAGGACCCATCAATCATAAAGTAATGGCACATCCTGGGCATGGAATACCCGCTTAAAGGCTATGTACACCTTTGGAGACAATTTTTTTTATTATTATTATTGCATTGTACTCATTTTGAGCAAAAAATCTTTTTTTCATTTTGTCTTTATTAAAAATGTTGAACCCATGTCTCTGTGCAGCCTTGAGTTTCTCTAGTAGCAGGATCAGAATTTGCTCTCTGTTCCATCAGGCAGCTCAGCTGACGGCTCCTTATCTCTGATCCTTGACCTTATAAACAGTCATCATAGCTCAATTCTTATCTTACTGATAAGAATGCAGCTTAACTAAGTGTTTATGACCTTTTAGTAATTAAGAGATAAGCACAAAGTGAAAGTAAAAAGTACATTCACACAGCTAGAAAAAGACAGTTAACCCTTTGTGACAGAACAGTTTAATATTTTTAATAAAGACCAATTAAAAAAAAGGTTTTTTTTAGCACAAAATGAGTAAAATGTAATCATAAAAAAAAAAAATTGCCCCAAAAGGTGTACATAGCCTTTAAGGGGGTAAATAAATTGATGGCCTGTCCTCAGGAAAGGTCATCAATATTTGATCAGTGACGGTCCGATGTCCTACTCAAAGAAGCCACTGCCTCCTCGCTCCGTTCCAAGCACAGCGCCGTATAGTGGTTGCGCTTAGTATTACAGCCCAGGCCAGTGCACTTGAATGGAGCTGAGCTGCAAATGCCATGTTGTCACACCGGTGACAGATTTTAGAAGGTCTGAAAGATTATCTGCACATTAGTGATCTGACGGCCTCTTTTGGTTTTGGTTTCACTTTGTCTGTGTGTTGCTTGTATGTCCACACCTCCTGTTCAGGTGTGGATCATGTGACCTTTACCTCCCCCTATTTAGTCTGACTTTACCCATCACTCCTTGCTCTGGATAGCTTCATTTGTTTTTTGGAAGAGCTAGAGTGTGGTTCTAGTTGAAGTCCTGTTCATCCATCATCCTCTGAAATTAAGTGTTCCCCTTGTTGTATTTTGTATCCCCCCCCCCTGGTTGTTTACTAGGCCTCAGCGAGACGCTGGTTCCTTCACCGTGGAAGGAGCAGTTAGTCTCTGCCCTGTCATTAACATTAGGGCATCCGAGGGCCACCAGGGTTTTCTAGGTTCCTGTGTATGGGCATCTCTACCATCGAGAGGTGCCCATACGGATAGGAGTTAGGGCCAGGAGAAGGGTTTTATAGGTGGTGACCCTTTTCCTTCCCTAGCGGTGAGGCCCCTACAACATCCGTGACACGTGACCAATGAATGTGACGTCACTGGCCTCGGAAGAGGTCGCAGCATTCACTAGAGTGCCACTGCCTCTTCAAACAGCTGCTCCATGGGGGTGGCAGGAGCTGGATCCTCATCCATCAGATATTGATGTCCTACCCTGAAGATGGCTCATCAGTTTATTGAACTCCTTGAAAACCCCCTACAATAAGTTTTGCATTTTTTTTAAATAGACTTTGGGTTTCAAATCTTTCATTTTCAAGATCTCTGCTTGCTGCCAGTGAATAAAATAAATAAACAAACATTCATTGTTCACCAGAGGCAGAGGAATTGTTTTCATTTCAGATATAATATTCTGGTCCCCAGATTGATACATTTTACCTGCACTGATACATTGTAACATTGTATCAGGAGAAGAGAGATCGGCGCTGCTGATGTGTTTATCTCACAGAGCGTTGTGTAGACTGCGCACAACTGTAACAAACCCTCAGCTGTGTATTAGATCCAGATGGCGTCAACAACTGCCATTCACCGATTGCAAGCAGAGATAGAGACAATCGTACAGAATGAAACAAACTAGAAAACCCTTCCTGTTCCTCCTGACTTGTCCCCTCAGATATACCGGATTATTGGATGGACACAGAAAACCGCCTGGTGAGGGAGCGTCCTGATTGAATGTGGGTTAAAGGAATTTCCCCCTTTTACAGAACCCCTTTTTTGCGGTGACTTTGCCTCGGTGCGGTTGAAATGAATCCAGCGCCATTCCCCGGACCTATCCTTGTGTTAAGTGCGTTCTTTTAAGAACAGCACGGAGCGATTTGCGGAGTCACATTTTCCAATCAAGTCTGGAATCTGCTTCTCTTCTAGACGGAGTAAAAACAATTCCTTCTCCTCGGGTCTGTTTACCCGGCCGCGATTTACACATCATTTTTGGAATGTAAACTAGTAAAATGATGTAGATCTTACCTAAGCAGCTGGAACGTTAGCAGCGCTGCGCGGCGACGGCTCCTTCTACAGGCGAGATAACGCTCAGAATAAAATCCAGATGAACACAAACATCTCAGGCAATCAAATGTTCCAGGTATGAATGCCGTCTCACCAGCGCAGAAAAAAAATTGTAATTGGATCTATTCTTGCTGGGAAAGCAGCTTCTTAATAAATAGGCTGCTGCTTTTCATTTGGAAACTGCCTGTCAGGTTTTCTGACTCAATTTGGCTAAGCAAGATGTGATCATATCTGTAATCCCCTGGTTACAAACACAAAATACCAAGCACTTATTGATTTAAATTTCATTAAAATGTTGCACTGAGCAAGATCAGGGGAGAGCGCTGGCGTGCTGCCGGGCGGAGGCACTCATCACCATGCAGAGAGCCCGGGTCCTGGGCGGCTGCCGCAGAAACACAGCCGTGTGCTGGGGATTGTCTTTTTTAGACTAAATATAATCATATAAACTTCATTAATTTGACACTGGATAAAAAGTCTGATTGTCAGAGGAAAGAGAAAAGGTGGTTGCCAGGAGATGCTGTGAGTTGTAGTCCTACAACAGATGGGCAGCTACCATTTGGGGAAAAGTACTGTAAAGAGACAGCGGCAACTCATTCTGAAATGCAAAATTCTTCCTACCTGCAGCTACCATTAGGGGGAGCTCATTACATACAGATTATACAGCTACCACTAGAGGGAGCTCACTATATACAGATTATAAAGACACCACTAGAGGGAGCTCACTACATACAGGTTATACAGCCACCACTAGAGGGAGCTCACTACACACAGATTATACAGCCACCACTAGAGGGAGCTCACTACACACAGATTATACAGCCACCACTAGAGGGAGCTCACTACATACAGGTTATACAGCCACCACTAGAGGGAGCTCACTACATACAGATTATACAGCCACCACTAGAGGGAGCTCACTACATACAGATTATACAGCCACCACTAGGGGGAGCTCACTACATAGAGGTTATACAGCCACCACTAGAGGGAGCTCACTACATACAGATTATACAGCCACCACTAGAGGGAGCTCACTACATACAGATTATACAGCCACCACTAGAGGGAGCTCACTACATACAGATTATACAGCTACCACTAGAGGGAGCTCGCTACATACAGATTATACAGTCACCGCTAGAGGGAGCTCACTACATACAGATTATACAGCCACCACTAGGGGGAGCTCACTACATACAGGTTATACAGCCACCACTAAAGGGAGCTCACTACATACAGATTATACAGCCACCACTAGAGGGAGCTCACTACATACAGATTATACAGCCACCACTAGAGGGAGCTCACTACATACAGGTTATACAGCCACCACTAGAGGGAGCTCTCTACATACAGATTATACAGCCACCACACTACATACAGGTTATACAGCCACCACTAGAGGGAGCTCACTACATACAGATTATACAGCCACCACTAGGGGGAGCTCACTACATACAGGTTATACAGTCACCACTTGGGGGAGCTCACTACATACAGATCGTACAGCCACCACTAGAGGGAGCTCACTACATACAGATCGTACAGCCACCACTAGAGGGAGCTCACTACATACAGTTTATACAGCCACCACTAGAGGGAGCTCACTACATACAGGTTATACAGCCACCACTAGAGGGAGCTCACTACATACAGATTATACAGTCTCCACTAGAGGGAGCTCACTACATACAGGTTATACAGCCACCACTAGAGGGAGCTCACTACATACAGGTTATACAGTCTCCACTAGAGGGAGCTCACTACATACAGATTATACAGTCTCCACTAGAGGGAGCTCACTACATACAGGTTATACAGCCACCACTAGAGGGAGCTCACTACATACAGGTTATACAGCCACCACTAGAGGGAGCTCACTACATACAGGTTATACAGCCACCACTAGAGGGAGCTCACTACATACAGGTTATACAGTCTCCACTAGAGGGAGCTCACTACATACAGATTATACAGTCTCCACTAGAGGGAGCTCACTACATACAGGTTATACAGCCACCACTAGAGGGAGCTCACTACATACAGATTATACAGTCTCCACTAGAGGGAGCTCACTACATACAGATTATACAGTCTCCACTAGAGGGAGCTCACTACATACAGGTTATACAGCCACCACTAGAGGGAGCTCACTACATACAGGTTATACAGCCACCACTAGAGGGAGCTCATTGTATACAGATTATACAGCCACCACTAGAGGGAGCTCACTACATACAGGTTATACAGCCACCACTAGAGGGAGCTCACTAGATACAGATTATACATCTCTAAATATTAAACCTGCAAAGATGTTCATAAAAAAATTGAAGTGAGTGAAAGCTCCCACCCCCATAGATTCTGCCCTGTAACTGGATATCTCAGGATTTATTTTATATCATGTTTTTTGCCTTCATCTTAACTTCCCCATAGCTGTCATGAACCAAGTCTTTCATGAAATTTTTGCATATGTCGGACCACATACTGTCCAAACCATGGGACTATTGGCAAATACAAGAAGTCTACAGTTCTACTGAATAGAAAGACAGAAATGCAGTGGAGATAACCTGAGCAGTAGGAGGCAGTGTCCTTGGTCTGCGTGATGACCTCTTAGGAGACAGTTATGGAGCTCCTCAGGGGTGGTCACTCATCTGCAGCAGCAATCAGGCATAGTGGAATACAATATGGCTGTGGGCTGAGATTTCCAGGGGAGGGGGCGCTTATCTCACCAGACTTGCCTTTTTTGTGCTTGTTGCGATCACATCTCCCTCTTTATAAATGCAGCGCATAAAAAGCGTCAGGTGTAAATAGCTGCCGTCCTGACCTCAGAGAGCAGCTGGTAATCATCTGATGGGCATGCAGCAGCAGAGGAGCCATCTGTAATAGGGCACTGTTTTCCGGTGGAAGAGGAGCCCCTCTGTGTGCCCTCAGGTGCCAGGGCCCAGGTTCAATATTTAACGCCGCCCCCGAGGGTCCACTCACCTCCCTGATATTACACCAGGAGGGGGCGCTGCTCACACTCCTGATACAACATATGGTGCAGCAACACTGGGTCCAGCTGGCAGGACCGGTATCTGCTATGGAGGTGACATGACTGCACCCCAAACAGTCACAACCAATACCCCTCAGCCTTACTTAAAGAGGTTCTCCCATTAATTAATGTAAAAAATGAAAATCAGACATCATATAGTCCATGGCAATCTCTGTCTAACAAGCTAGAACCGGCCCTGGACCTCAGATGGATCCAGAGATCTCCTCATTCATTGCTCTGCTGGGTTAATTTCCGGCTGGCAGCTCAGGGGTGTGTCTTTTCTGCAGCAGCTCAGGGGCGTGTCTTATCTCTCCCTATCACAGCTCAGGAGGCAGTTGAAGGATGAAACTGAGCATGTGCGGCCATCTCAGTGAGCCGGGAAAAGAAATAAGAAAAGAAAAAACAAACAGCAGGTGGCGCTGTACAGATACATTTCAGTGAATAGCTCTGTGGCTATGCTAAATTTTTAATTACATGAAATTACAAAAGTGTTCAGATCCAGGAGCTGGTTTAAAAACTGTAGAATATTTTTCATGGGACAAGCCCTTTAAAAGGCACGCCGCACCTGCACCCAGTATACAGCAGTGCCCTTCATTAGTGGTCACGGTCTAGAAGGCCCTGAATACGGGGCTCATGTTGCTGTATACCTCGATACTCAGCAGGTTCCAGGGGTATCCATATCTCCCCCATAGAAGCCAATGGAGGCCCTGTGTATACTGGGCAGTGTAGTGGCGGCACAGATCAATGGCACCACATGCTTCCCGTGGTGGAGGGGTGACAGTAATGTGGGGCTCTACAGGATGGATTTCCTTCTCTTCTGAACGTTTCTCTGGTTATTAGGAGGTTAAATCAGGAATGTGCCGATTATGGAACAGAACGAGCAGATTGTGCGCCTACTCCATATCCAGGCAACCATTGTAGAGCGAGAGAATCACAGCGGGGGGACAGCTGAGCCCAAGCAGCAGCGCGCGGCGCCTCAACCTCCAGCTACCGCCATCCATCCCGCGGCCTGGAATATTCATAGTGTGCTGGAGAGAAGATGGGGGCGTTCAGCCACAAAATCCACCTCCCTGGTATCTGGACGCAGCCGAGTCGCAGTGTCAGGAATGGCAGCAGCGCGGTATCCGGGTGCAGAGAACAACGCACCGACGCAGACAAATGTGAATTCATCCTAAATGAGAGGTTCTGTCCCCGAAGACACGTTCTGGAGCAGAGGTGGAGCGGCACCCGGGGCCAGGATTCAGCATTGCGCCCCCCCTCCCCCCCCCCCCCACTCAAATTTACATAAAGAGGGAAAAGTTTAGTGGTTCGCAGCAATTTTTACTCTAAGCCCCTCCTCTAACTCCGCCCAATGCATAACTACACTCACCCGGTGCCGCCTAATAAAGCCTATCAGAGGGTACAGAGAACCGGCTCGTGTCGCTGGGGTCGGCGGGATGTCCGCTGGATCCGGAACAAGGTCGCTGTGGTGAATAATCACATAAGGAAGGGGGCGCTGTGCTGCCCTGTAAGACCGAGCCATAACAGGGTCATTCAGGGCATCGCCCTTCGGGCACCACACAGGACTAATGCCCACATTGTGGAGAAATATCCAGAGGCTGAAAGCGCGTCCACTCAGAGGTCAGAGATCGCTACAATCGTATCCAGTCCAGACAACCCTCTGTGACATGAGCATCCAGGACTCCAGACTGACACATTGTAACAAACTACCAGGACAGGAGAGAGATTTGTGCTCCTGACAAATTCCACTCACAGAACATTGTCTAGATCCGAGCTTTCTCCTCACCAATGACGGACGTCCAGAGCAGAATTAGAAGGGAACCTGTCACTTGTATAACGAAGACAGTAAGGCCTCTTTCAGACGGGCCTTGCGGGAAAAGGTGCGGGTGCGTTGTGGGAACATGCACAATTTTTCCGTGCGAGTGCAAAACATTGATATGCGTTTTGCACTCGTGTGAGAAAAATCGCGCATGTTTGGGATCGGTGTTCTGTAGATTGTATTATTTCCCCTTATAACATGGTTATAAGGGAAAATAATAGCATTCTGAATACAGAATGCATAGTACAATAGCGCTGGAAGGGTTAAAAAAAAATAAAAATAAAATTAAACTCACCTTAATCCACTTGCTCGCGCAGCCGGCTTCTCTTATGTCTTCTTTTTTGCTGTGTGCAGGAAAAGGACCTGTGGTGACGTCACTCCGGTCATCACATGGTTCGTCACCATGGTAAAAGATCATGTGACAGACCATGTGATGACCGCAGTGACTTCACCACAGGTCCTTTTCCTGCACACAGCAAAAAAGAAGACAGAAGAGAAGCCGGCTGCGCGAGCAAGTGGATTAAGGCGAGTTAAAATATATATTATTTTTTTTAACCCCTCCATCCCTATTGTACTATGCATTCTGTATTCAGAATGCTATTATTTTCCCTTATAACCATGTTATAAGGGAAAATAATAAAGATCGGGTCTCCATCCCGATCGTCACCTAGCAACCGTGCGTGAAAATCGCACCGCATCCGCACTTGCTTGCGATTTTCATGCAGCCCCATTCACTTCTATGGGGCCTGCGTTGCGTGAAAAACGCACAATATAGAACATGCTGCGATTTTCACTCAGTGCACAAGTGATGCGTGAAAATCACCGCTCATGTGCACAGCCCAATAGAAATTAATTGGTCCGGATTCAGTGCGGGTGCAATGCGTTCACCTTATGCATCGCCCCCGCGTGGAAAACTCGCCCGTGTGAACCCAGCCTTAAGCCAAAAAGTCTTCTCCAACATGGTCTATGAAGGAAATGCAGATGTTACACAGGAGGCCTCACTGAGCCTTTGGGTCACCCAATATGGCGGATAGTAAGATCATATCACAAATTACAGATGGTGCCAGAAAACCCAGCCAGATATTGAGTCATCAAGAGGGGCTGTGGGGTATCAGAAGGGCTGGTGGGGTATTAGAGGGGCTGTGGGGTATCAGAAGGGCTGGTGGGGTATTAGAGGGGCTGTGGGGTATCAGAAGGGCTGGTGGGGTATTAGAGGGGCTGTGGGGTATCAGAAGGGCTGGTGGGGTATTAGAGGGGCTGTGGGGTATCAGAAGGGCTGGTGCGGTATTAGAGGGGCCGGTGGGGTATCAGAGGGGCCGGTGGGGTTTCAGAGGGGCCGGTGGGGTATCAGAGGGGCCGGTGGAGTATCAGAGGGGCCGGTGGGTTTTTTAGCGAGGCCTGTGGGGCATCAGAGGGGCCGGTGGGGCATCAGAGGGGCCGGTGGGGTATCAGAGGGGCCGGTGGGGTATCAGAGGGGCCGGTGGGGTATCAGAGGGGCCGGTGGGGTATCAGAGGGGCCGGTGGGGTATCAGAGGGGCCGGTGGGGTATCAGAGGGGCCGGTGGAGTATCAGAGGGGCGGGTGGAGTATCAGAGGGGCCGGTGGGGTTTTTAGTGAGGCCTGTGGGGCATCAGAGGGGCCGGTGGGGTATCAGAGGGGCCGGTGGGGTATCAGAGGGGCCGGTGGGGTATCAGAGGGGCCGGTGGGGTATCAGAGGGGCCGGTGGAGTATCAGAAGGGCCGGTGGGGTATCAGAGGGGCCGGTGGGGTATCAGAGGGGCCGGTGGGGTATCAGAGGGGCCGGTGGAGTATCAGAGGGGCCGGTGGAGTATCAGAGGGGCCGGTGGGGTATCAGAGGGGCCGGTGGGGTATCAGAGGGGCCGGTGGGGTATCAGAGGGGCTGGTGGAGTATCAGAGGGGCCGGTGGAGTATCAGAGGGGCCGGTGGAGTATCAGAGGGGCCGGTGGGTTTTTTAGCGAGGCCTGTGGGGCATCAGAGGGGCCGGTGTGGTATCAGAGGGGCCGGTGGGGCATCAAAGGGGGTCTATGGCCCATTGTTCGGCGCTGTCTCATGTAGGGTTGCCACCTTTTCATAATGCAGAACCCGGACAGAAGGGAGGGAGGGTGGGCATGTCTGAAGTCAGCGCCGCCCTGGGCTAGCATGGCATCACTCCCAGCTGATCGCTGTGCCCGGGTCTGAGAAAGGCTTGTACCCGGGCACAGGATTACAAACCCAGACTGTCCGGGTCATTCCCGTACGGGTGGCAACCCTAGTCTCAGGTCATGGCGGTCTCTATAGAACGTACTGCAATTCATCTGCCTCGTCCAGATGGAAAACGCCTGAAGCTCTTCTAACGAATTCTAAGAATATTAAAAACTAATCCGGGGTAACGTCTCGCCCTCAGAACGCGCGCCGGATTGTTTACTGAGATGATTATTTTCCTCCATCTTCGGCCGGAATAAAATCGCTGCTCTTCACAGACTTCCATGATTTGCAATTATTATTATTATTATTTTTTTACAGTTTCATTTTTAAATCATAAATATTCAATTTCCCGGAGATTGTCTGAGCTGGAAAACAAGGGCGCCGAGTGATCTGTGGACGCACAAATTAAGAGGAACAATGGAAGCGCAAATGGGAGAGGCCGCCCGGCGAAGGACTTGAAATGAAATTCACGTCACGCGGAAAGAGTGCGACGGCAATCAGAATTAATAAGGCGGCGGCTCGTAATGAATTCCCTTAAAGAAGTCAGCTCGTCTCACAAGACAGAGATCATCGGTTTATGTATGATGTGCAATAAAAATCTATTGCAAAAAGTCCCCTGTGAGTCGCGCGAGTCCCTCGCAAAACGGATTTAAACAAACGCTGCACCTAGAAAAAAAGGAAAAATGCAGTCTCTTCCCGGCTGACAACCTGCAGGAGCGTTTATTTCTAGCTCTGAGCAGAAATGTGTCAGAAAATCAGGAGTCGTCGGTGTCAGAAAGGGGTGGAGCAATCAGAGCTTTAGCAACTCCCACCTGAGTAACCTAATCCCCGCCCCTTTTCTCCAGAGGGGGAGATCAAACAGATACCTCCTTAAGTATGGGGGAAAACAACGTTTTTTTTCTAGGGTAACTTCTTCCTCTTAGAGTAACTTTTTGATTTTGCTTCTGGCCCAACCAATCAGGTGTCGGATTCTTTTCCATGATGAATGAGCTTGAGACGCGACAACCAGTTCTGGAAGGCAGAAAATGAGCTAAGCAGTTGTCACTTCCTTCTTTGCTCAGTGGCGCCCCCTGCTGTGTACGGGTTGCTGAGTACAACGCTCCTCGCAGGGTAAAGATATTGGAGCAGAAGTACTAATCCTGTAGACGGCGCTGGATGATACCTCTGGTACCCGCCTGGACGCTACAGGTCGAGGGCTTACAACTTTGTGCCCAAATTTTGGTGCAAAATGCTAGACTTTAGGCCACTGCACCTTTCCTGTTAACCCATGCCACATTGTAGACCTTCGGCACTCCAGCTGCTGTGAAACTACAACTCCCAGCAGGCAGTTCTTATAACTCCCATAGAAGTTGGGAGTTGTAGTTGCAGAACAGCCGGAGTGTCGGAGGTTGTTGATGCCTGTTATAGACAATGGATTCCACGCGCCACAGGGCGACTCATTTTGCCACATTTTACATCACTCTTCAGGTGAATAAATCTAAAATTTAACTTTAATTCAACAAAAAGGTTAAAATCACCAAAACCAATCAACATAAATCAAAAGTATACAAAAGCATCAATAGTACAACAAGGGTGCACGGCGGCACCCACCAAACACGTGATAAATAATATAACCAATCTGGTCCTACCGCCTCCTGTGGTCGCGGTGGAGAGTCATCGGCTTCCGGATTTGCAGTCATTGGGGGAGGTCACAGTGAGGAGTGGAAATTATTGGTCTGGGAGACTATGTTTGCCTGGACCCCAACCGGATCCTGACCCTAAGCCCTGCCGTAGGCAGTGTGAGCATGCTGGGAGTTGTAGTTTTGCAACAGCTGGAGAGCCTCAGGTTGGCCATCCTTGCCCAAATCTATGCAGCCCTATAACGGCCCTGACCGACTATCCTGACCCGCAATGCTTCTCAATAATTGCTCATCAGGACACATGGATTAAGCCTCATGCAGACGTCCGTGGAACACGGTCCGTGAGATACCAGACTAGCATCCTGCTTAGTACAGGAGCGCACGGCGTCATTGGTTGCTATTACGCCGTGCACTTCGTGCCGCCGCTGCTGCACAGTAATTAATGTGGCGGCGGCACAAAGCGCACAGCGTCATAGCAACCAATGATACTGTGCGCTCCTGCACTAAGCAGGATACCAGTCCCGTGTTCCACGGATGTCTGCATGAGGCGGCTCTGCTGCACCTGAGCAATGTAAAGCCCATCCCAGTGCAATATAGGGCAGTATGAACATGCTGTATATGGCAGTAGAGTACACCTGCCCCATGCTCACTCCCTCCAGGAAGCCCCACCCAGAAGGCTAGGTGACATCATCACACTAGATCACATGATCTAGACATCATCACACTAGATCACATGATGGAGGGGGTGCAAAGGTTGCTAGGAGACTGAGGAAGCACCTCTGGCTCCACCAAACAGTGCCCGCTGTGTTTACAAATAAATGGATACACTTGGGGAGTTACATTGTATTGATTCCGCACTCATAATAGAAAGATTGTAAGGAAAAAATAATATAAATGCATAACCAGTGTTTAGTGATGTTAATCCCTGCACATAATATTCCACATGTGATCAGAGCAGTGGTTCCTATGTACAGTGCACAGTTAACCCCTAGAGAAACAGGCAACCTTTAGTTTTCACAGTTTTCATTTTTTACTCCCTGGTTTCTTGGAGCCATAACTTTTTTTTTTTTTTCTGTTCAGACGTTTTAGGGCTTGTTTTTTGCAGGACAAGCTGCACTTTCTAATGTCATCATTTAATATTGCACAAAATGTAGTGGGAAGATGGAAAAAAAAAACTTCCAAATTTGGTAAAAATGGGCCATAGTTTTATGGGTTTTGTTTTTATGGCATTTCCTATGAGATAAAACTGACCTGTTCCCTTCACTCTCCAGGTCAGTACGATTACAGTGACGTCGCATTTATAGTGTTTCTCTTGTGTTTTAATACTGAAAAAAAGAAAAACTTTGGAAAAACTATTTTTTTTCTTAGCGTCGCAATATTCTGACCCTCATAACTTTTTTGTATTTCCATCTACAGTGCTGTATGAGGGCTCATTTTTTGGTGGGGTAATCTGTAGTTTTTAACGACACCATTTTGGGGTGTCTATGATTCTTTGATTGAAGTGAATGAGGCTGAGTGCGATACCAAGAAGGCAGTCACAGGGGTCACCAGAGCACTTCTCAAACAGCTGATCGATGGGGGTCCCGGGTGTCGGACCCCCACCGATCAGATACTGAGGACTTAGGGCTCATGCACTCGACCGTATGGCTTTTTCAGTGTTTTGCAGTCCGTTTCTTTACGGATCCGTTGTTCTGTTTCCTTTCCGTTTTTCTGTTCCGTTTTTCCGTATGCCATGTACAGTATACAGTAATTACATAGGAAAAATGGTTCCGCAAAAACGGAACGAATATGGAACACATACGGATGCATTTCCGTATGTGTTCCTTTTTTTTGCGGACCCATTGACTTAAATGGAGCCAAGCACCGTGATTTGCGGACAAGAATAGGACATGTTCTATCTTTTCACGGTACGGAAATACGGAAATACTTAAACGGAATGCACACGGAGACACTTCAGTTTTTGAATTATTTCATTGAATTGCAGATTTGCTGTGTTCTTGCCACCTGCAGGCCTCCACAAGAACTACAGCTGTAATAGTCACAATTGGCCACAACATCTGAGGGGTTAAATGTCTGTGACTGGCGTTGTCGCCGATCGCAGACATTAGCCCCAGGTGTCTGCAGTGTGAAACAGCAGGTGCCCAGGAGCTATGGCGCCCACTCCGCTCAGGGGTCCCCCCACCATAATACTGAGCAATGGACCCCCACTCTAAGTTACTCAAACCGATAAGCGGCGCCTAAAACAGGGTTAACCTATATTGGCTGATAATAGGAATGATAATCAGCCCATATAAAAGGCACCCACAGAATAGTCGGTAGTGCCCCCCCATAGTACTGAGCGGGAACCCCTCCAATGGCTTGTATGATGAAATTTCCTTTATCAGAACAATTTCGTCTCAGCCTCAGATATTGATCTCACGGGATCCTTTTCTTAACAGCCAGAGGGGGATTCACCCAGGGAGGTGACGTTGGTGGCAGTTGTCACCGAATCACCAGAAGGCTCTTCACTGATGAATACGTCCATTATACTTCACGTAAAGAGGCAATCGCATCAGTAAATGGGGGCTATTATGACATTGTGACATGATGGGGGCAGGGGCCACGTGATCATTCACCCTCTCCATGGGGTTGGGATGAGGTCTGCAGCAGCCGTGTGTGGGCAGAGTTCCTCTTTAGTTACAGTGTTGCCATAAAGTGTCAGCAAAAGCTGCTACATGCCACCTCGTCCCTCCCGCCATGAAATCCTTGCGCATGGCCTTGTGCCGGCGCCGTGGTCGGAGTCAGCTCGCAGGATAATCTAATTTCCAAGATCTCATTTGCGGAGGAGAGAAGGAGACACTCGTGTGATTTTTCTCCCTCTCTCTTCAAAATGCTCATTTATGGGAGAACATGATTCAGGCCCTGAGTGATTATCCGCTGCTCGGCGGTTGTAGATTGCAGCGCCTGCCTGCCTAATGATTTCTGAGGTGAGCCGGCTGCCTGCTCGGGCAGCACAGGGAGACAGCCCGCGTGAGCTTAATGAGAATGCCAGCGTGGCCCGGTGACACCGGGGGAGGGCAGAAATAGATGGCAGCCCCGCTCCTGGCTGGGAATCTGCATCAAGGCACTTAATGGAGTCTGGAGTCCAGAATTAATCTCTTGTAATGATCGGGGTTTGGGAGAATATTTGATGTAATCTCATTTATAAATATTTTCTGCCAAATGATAAATGAACCTGAAGAAAGTCACTTAACAAATGCTGAATATAAAATGAGCAGCGGCGCCCAGGGTGAGAGGAGCGAGCAAGACGCCTCCCAGACTCTGTGCCCATTGCTCCGTTTTCACCCTGCACCTTCTGTCCTGGGGAGGGGGGGGGGGGGTAATAAATAATTGTGCATTCATTGACTTATTGCATTCAGGGTTGCAGCAATGCTTCAACCTTAAAGGAGAACATGCTCACATAGTTACTTCTTCAAAAAGTTCTTGGAGGCAATCACAAAAAGTTGCATCAGCTGCAACATAAGTCACTCCATCCTTCTGTTCTGGGTTCCGCAAAATGGCCTGCTGACTGCTCCACCCTGATGACTGCTCTACCCTGCTGACTGCTCTACCCTCCTGACTGCTACATCCTGCTGACTGCTCTACCCTACCAATTGTGCCATCCTGCTGACTGCTCCCCTTTGCTGACTGCTCCACTCTGCTGACTGCTCCACCCTGCTGACTGCTCCATCCTGCTGACTGTTATATTCTGCTGAATGCTATATCCTGCCAATTGTGCCATCCTGCTGAATGCTCCCCTCTGCTGACTGCACCACCCTGCTGACTGTTCCACAGAAAGACTTCTGCTGGGGAAGTATTTTATGCTGCTTTGTAATATTTGGTTCTGCTGGGGCGGTATTATGTGCTGCACTGCAGTATTACTGGCCCCGTCTACCGTCTATTGTCCCTGACTAATTATGTTGCACCACGTGGACCCAACTACAACATGGGGCCACTTTTAGTTTTTTCCAGGGCCACTTTAAGTTCCCAGTACATCCCTGACCCCCAGTGCAACATGTGTAATTTATACCTCTAGGAACGATACCCCCTTGTCCTGCCAATCAGTTGTGAGATGGAGAAACAGTCACCATTGTCTGAATACTCTGTATATGAATACTGATTCATTAGCACTGTCATTCTGTGTTTTGGCCACTAGATGCCGCTGTTTCTTAACACAGCTAACATTGTGCAAGTATTTGAATATTCAATTGTAGGTGGATACTTTCTCGGTCTGGAGAAGAAGCAGAGCAGCAGACATCTTAGGAGAGAGGCAGAGGGGCTAGAGAACATAATCCGGTCGCATCCAGGCGTAAGGGAGTCCTGGAGTGGCCGGAGATGCAGCTGAAGGAGACTGATCGCAGTCCCAGAGTCTGTCCGGCGGAGAAAGAGGATCTGTCTGCATCCAGGTCTGGAGCGTTCTTCAGCGATCGGAGCTGCAGTTGAGTGACCTCACTATTTGTTCCAGAACCAGATTCTGTTCCGAGGAAAGAGCATCGATTTCAGGAAGCTGATGAGAACGGAGGAGCAAATTTACAATCCCTGCAGGATCGCATGTTGTGGCAGGGACTTGCTGCTCAGTCCGGAGCCACCAGCGGATACAGTACAGACCCGGGTCAGTAAATTTGTGCACGCACCTCATAGAAGTTTTGGCGCTTAGAGAGTTATGGCCTGTAGTTAGCTAGTTAGGGCTTCTATCTTGTGTGAGGCCGAAAGAGTTGATATCATTCATCCCAGGAACTGCAGCCAGTTTAATGTGTTTGCCCAGGAGTGATTCTTAGGCACGTGCTGCGTTATCAGTTAAGAAAAAGGGGGGAATTCTGTGTAATGTTGCAAGATTGTAAGCTCTTGTGTTGCACCGCAGGCTAACCCATCCTGCGCACCCAAACAGTTATTCTCATTTTCTTTAGGGGAATAACAGGTATGGCGAGGCAGAGTTAGCTCTGCTCGCAGTAGGTAAACTGCGCAAGTGTTTTCTGGATACCATCGGAGGGCGCCATCCTGTGCAACACAGGGGTCTCAGCCTCCGGACTGAGTGTATGTAATCTAAACTTATGTTCACTGCATTTGGAGTTGTGTTTGATAACTTGTTACAGTAAAATTCTGTTTTTGCAAAAGCTGGTGTCAGAGTTGCTTTCCTCGTTCATGACTTCGCTGTATCCTGGGGAGCCCACCCCGGTACACGGCTTACACAGTGAAGCTGAAAGGAGTCACATGATACAATGGCCATGACTCCTAAAAAACAGGAAGGCCCAGTTTGAGTCCCATCAGTGGCCCTTTCAGAGGCTTTTAGTAATGTGATTGGGCCTCCTGGTTCAGATTTGGTAGCCAGGGGCGCACCACCAACGAGGCCAGGTGAGGCGATCGCCTCAGGCAGCCCCAGGTAGGGGCAAGAGGGGGGCAGCCGAAGGGCCATGCGCTGAAGGGAAGGGGTTAGGTTAAGAAATTCTCACTGGGAAGGGGTGGGGAGGGGCGCCTTTTCAGTTTTCGCCTCAGGCAGCAGAAAGGCCAGGTGCACCCCTGTTGGTAGCATATTGTAAAACTGCACTAAAGGCGGCTCATCGAGTCAGGGAGTGAAGCATCTGCCTCTGGGAATTGCTCCCCCAAATTCAAATTTCCCAGGGAATTGTAGATCTGTTGGATGGGGCTGAGAGCAGCTGAAATATACATAAAAATATAAAATATCACCAATGAAAAATACATCACAGGAGCCGGAGATGTGACTGTGAGCGCAGCGTCATCTGTGGTGGTCGGAAAGGCAGCAAACATAAATTATCCTCCATTCACTGACAAATTAAAAGCTCTGGATCCAAAAAATTACAAAAAGGAAAACAGAAAACCCCAAGAAAGTGTCTAATGGAGACGAAGTGCAGCACTCCCCAGTCATCGCCCGCAGCCATAAAACCTGGTGAAAGGTTAAAACACAGCAGAGAGAACAATGCTGAGATATTATAGGCTTATAATTCATCCTCCGCAGAGCGCTCCGAAGAATGAAATAATTAGAAGGAGCCGAGCAAGAAATCTGCAGATTAAATTATACGGAGAGAAATTCTCCCTAATCAACATCTGATTAACACCGAACAGAAGAGGAGCCGAAATCCAGACACAGAATCCAACACAGAGGAACGAAAACTCACCGGGAGAACAGACTCAGCCCATCTACATCTCCATAGGGGGCAGTATTATAGTAGTTATATTCTTGTACATAGGAGCAGTATTATAGTAGTTATATTCTTGTACATAGAAGGCAGTATTATAGTAGTTATATTCTTGTACATAGGAGCAGTATTATAGCAGTTATATTCCTGTACATAGAAGGCAGTATTATAGTAGTTATATTCTTGTACATCGGAGCAGTATTATAGTAGTTATATTCTTGTACATAGGAGCAGTATTATAGTAGTTATATTCTTGTACATAGGAGCAGTATTATAGTAGTTATATTCTTGTACATAGGAGCAGTATTATAGTAGTTATATTCTTGTACATAGGAGGCAGTATTATAGTAGTTATATTCTTGTACATAGGAGGCAGTATTATAGTAGTTATATTCTTTGTCAATTATCTTTTTATTGAAAAAGGTCAAGATCAAAAATATCAAGTTGACATATCATACATAAAGGTATAAAGATATACAGTATACACCACCTCTGAGGATAGGCACATCATCTTGTTAGGTCTACAATCCAAATGTGAGCATAACATAAAACCACCTGTCAGACATATATATAGCCTTGTTCTATCCTTTAGTGTGTGGTCAGATAGTACCTGTATTACTCTTTGTGATACTACACTTTGCATGAGATTTTATAAAGTGCAAGTGCTGTTTGTATGATGTCTACAAAGACCCCTGAAATTGAGGCAACCGACCTCAAGAACATATCTAAACAATAATAACGAGAACAAAACAAAACAAAACACATCTCTAGTTGTTCATGTATATAGGTCATTCTGTGGCATTAAGTCAGGTATGCAGTATAGCAAGCTCTGTCTGGGTCAATAGACCTTTATTAGACTATTGTTAGTGTTGACGCTCTAAATTGCAACCATGGACTCCACATCTTAGCATGCTTTTCATGAGTTCTAGATTCCCAACTGGCTAGTTCCTCTAGGCGTTGGATGAGATCAACCTTATGTATCCAATGAGAAATGGTAGGGGGTTCAGTGCTGAGCCATCTCTGGGGGATTAGCAGCCTTGCTGCCTGAATTAGTTGGGTGGCAAGGCAACCTCTAGATGGGGAAAATACTTTTGTAGGTAGCCACAAAAGGACCAGGTCGGGTGTTAATGTTATATCAGTATGGAAAATTGATTTCAAAGCCTTAGAGATACTATCCCAGAATGGTCTTATCCCTGTACAATACCATAGAATATGTGAGAGATTGCCCTCTTCTGAGTTGCACCTCCAACACCGGTCCGTAGAACACAACCCTCTTGAGAACATCTGTTTAGGCGTCATGTACCATTGGGTTAGTACTTTAAAGGAGTGCTCTTGCACCTTGACGCATCTGGAGAAGCCATGTGAATGCGCATATAGCCTAAGGACATCTGTTTCAGAGAAGGTTCTGTTCAACTCAGCTTCCCACGTTTTCAGAAACTGCGGGCGGACATTGGGTCTCGGCATATTCAGAGCCAGATAGAGCAATGAGATTAATCTCTTGTGTGGTGAATTGGAAGAAATAATCTTTTCAAACCAAGTTTGTTCTAGATCCTGAACTTTTTTATCCAATAGGGCCTTGCCAACGGATCTAAAATCCGCCACGTCTAAGAAGTTGCAAGATTTTACAGTGTTCCTGAGAGTGTGCTCATCTGGTAAGTTGCCTAAGGCATTTTCTAGAAATTCCTTTGTTGTGTAGTCTCTCAGGGAGCCCCACCCAGGAGGAATGTGTGTTGCTGTCGGCCTAACTGAATAGGGGATCAGGTCTGCGGGCATGACTGAAGAAGGATTGCGCAATAAATCCTGGTCCTTATTGAGTTGCATGATCACCCGGCCTGTGCCCCTGAGTAGTATATGTGTATGCAACGAAGTTGAGTTCAAGCCCCATAACGCAGCCCTCTGAGACTGAGATAGCTGAAACAGTTCTAGCTCATTACCGACTGTTGAGCAACTAGGTACCTGGAGCTGCATCCATCTTCTGAGATGGATAGCCTTATAATATAGCTGAACATCCGGTAAGGCAAATCCCCCTTGATTCTTCCGTAAAATCAGTCTGGCATGTGAAATCCTAGCACCCTTTCCTCCCCACAGAAAGTTAGAAAATAGTCTGCGTATCTGTGTGAAAAATGAGGAAGGGAGGAGAACAGGTAACATCTGCATGACGTATAGCACTTTAGGCAGTATAAAAGCTTTCAACAAGTTTTTCCTCCCCATCCACGAAGCAAAAGGAATGCGGAGAGAGCCAAGTTGGCTCTGTATCTCTGATAACAGGGGTTTATAATTCAGCTGAAAAATATTCCCTAAGTCTGACGGGATTTTGATACCTAAATAGGAGATATGAGAGGATTGCCAGACAAAAGGTGTCGTGGTTTTAAGGGAGAGAACATCTCTTGAGGAAGCTGATATGTTCATAACTTCAGATTTAGAGTAATTTACCTTATAATTGGAGATCTTACCATATAAGTCAAACAGAGAGAGGAGATGCGGGAAGGCCTCGACCGGGTTGGAAATTAGCACCAAAAGGTCATCAGCATAGGCGACATTGGTATATTCAATCATGTCATTTTTGGCCCTGACCCCTCTGATATTAGGATGTATCCTGATGGCTTGAAGGAGAGTCTCCATTACCAAGATATAGAGAGCTGGTGATAGGGGACAGCCTTGTCGGGTGCCGTTGTGAATAGGGAACGAAGGCGACAAAGTCCCATTTACTCTAATTTTAGCGCTCGGGTTTATATACAGGGTCATAATCGCGTCCTGAAATTGTGTTGGAATACCAAAACTGTGTAACGTCCCTTTCATGAAGTTCCAATTCACCCGGTCAAAGGCCTTCTCCGCATCCACGCTCAAACAGACCAGGGGGAGACCTTGTCTTTTTGCCCATTGAATGGCCGTAACTACTCTGCAGGAGTTATGGTTCCCCTCTCTTCCTGGCACAAACCCAGCTTGGTCAGGGTGTATTAGCTTAGGGAGGAACGAGCTGAGGCGAGAGGCCAAGAGCTTAGCCCAGACCTTAATATCAACGTTTAAGAGAGAAATGGGCCTGTAACTCCCGCAGAGTGTAGGGTCCTTCCCAGGCTTAGGCAGAATAGTTACAGTAGCTTCTAGGGATTGACTATGCAGCTGCCCCCCCGTAAGAAGAGCATTGCACCAATTGGCAAGATGTGGACATAAAATGTCCGCAAATTTTCTGTAATAGCCCACCGGAAATCCGTCTGGACCCGGGCACTTTCCTAAGGGCATAGATTTCAGTATCCTCATTACTTCTAATTCAGTGACAGGTACCGTCAATGAATTCCCTTCCTCACTACTAAGCCGGGGTAATTTTAAGCGGTGTAAAAAGTTGGTTATCACTGAGTCCGCAGTTGGGTCTGATTGGGAGGTTCGGTTATCCAACCCGTATAGTTCCTGATAGAATTTTTGAAATTCTTTGGCTATGTCTGCCGTCCTGTGTAGTTGATTACCATCAGTGGACTTGATACTGGAGATATACATAGAGTCTTTCCTCTGCTTAATGAGGGAAGCCATCAGCTTCGTTCCTTTGTCTCCGTGAGAGAAAAAGCGAAATTGAGCATACTGATATGCCCTGGCGTGGCATGCATTGAGATGATCTTTCAGTTTTGCTCTCAGGAGAAGAAGTTCTTGCTGTGTCCTCAAGGCTTTCGACCTCTTATGTATAGTCTCCAGATCAGCAATCTGTTTAAGAAGAGAATGGAGCAATTGTTGTCTCTTTTTCTTAACTCTACTCCCCAAGGATATTAATTCTCCTCTCATTACTGATTTGTGTGTTTCCCACACAGTCTCTTGTGAGACGTCTGGCGTTAAATTCTCCCTAAAAAACCACGACAGCTTCCGCGACAATAATTCAACTGCTTCTGTCTTGTCTAGCAATGTCTCATTCAGTCTCCACTGTTTATTCTGGGGGGGTAAACTGGCAAAATGTACCACCATCGATACCGGGGCATGATCCGAAATTGTAATGGGATCTATAACTGCCTGTTCTATCATATCTATACAGGTGTTTGATACTAAAAGATAGTCCAGTCTCTTATAAACATTGTGGGCCGCAGAAAAAAAGGTATAGTCTCTACCATTTGGATGTACCAGGCGCCATGCATCTGTTAACTTCGCCTCTGCTAAACGGGCGTTTATGTGGCCCAGTGTCGTCTGTGTTTGCTGTGTGGAACCATCTGATGTGTCCACGAAGGGGTTCAGAGGCACGTTTAGATCTCCCCCAACCAGGCAGATTCCTTCAGCAAAAACTGTGAACTTTTGTAAGGTTTGGGAAATCCACAATTTTTGTCCCCTATTGGGGCTATACAGACTGGCTAAGGTTATCCGCTGCGTGCCAATGAAGCCCTTCACGAACACAAATCTGCCCTCAGAATCTGACTGAGAGTCTGTCATTTTAAAAGGGATTCGCTTAGCGATGGCAATACCCACCCCTCTTTTGGCCTTATCAAATGTGCTAATAAACCAATTATTATAATAACTTTTCTGAAGGGTAGGAATATTTTGGGTTTTAAAATGTAATTCCTGAAAAAAGCATATATCAGAATGGGATTTTCTCATCAGTCGTAAAACTTGAGATCTTTTTTGAGGAGTGTTGAAGCCCCTAACGTTGAATGAGGTACACTTTAACTTAGACATTGTGCATATCTATAGGTAACTGCATAAAGCAGCCTGACCGGCCATTTCACTAGAGATTCCAAGTAACAAAAAACATTAACATAGTGCACAATCCTTATAGAACCCAGAACTGTGACTAGATAACAGAAGTGAGGGTTAACACATCCGAGCGCACCCCTAAAGAACAGTGCGGTCAGCGTGTATGCCCCACCATTAGTGTGCTTGCACCAGGGCTGCACAAGTAGTGCCCTGATGTGGTGCATGCAGGGGGAAAAGCACAAGATCTTTAAGGAAGATCCTGGATAGCCAGCTCACCCTGCAGACCTGGTGCAATACAAAGTGCAGTCTGGTAAAACCCAGCATATATGACAAATTCACTGAGGTACTACTAGACAGCCCATGACTGGGCCTACTAGCTGTTGTATATAGATAGCATATCGCCAATATGTAAATAACAAGTAAACAGCCTGTTATAGCTAAACTAGTGTGGTTTCTTAGGTGAAGCAATGCCATATAACAGGACAACATAAATATACAACCGGCTCCCGGGTTCAATCAAGTGAAACCTTACAGCCGAAGGTGCTCAAGTGTCCCGGAATCTGGAACCTGTCTTCCTCCTTGGTGCTGCTGTATTCCACCTCTGGACCTCTGGTAATTCTGGTAGAGGGACCCCTGTCTCTGCCGAGGGTAGCCATGACGGGATGTCCATGGGGGTGGTCTGAAGTAACTCCCACGCTGCGGAGAGATCCCCTGGAACTCTGATGGTGCATCTTCTGCCCCCTATGGCAAACGTTAGGCCAAAAGGAAATAGCCACTTATATGGGGTCTTAATATGCCGCAAGTGGTCGGTGAGGGGCCTGAGGGCCCTCCGCTTGTTCAGCGTCGTTGGCGCCAAATCCTGGAACATGAGGATCTTTGCCTCCTTGTAGGTGAGTTCCTTCTGTTCCCTTGCAGCTCTCAATATCGCCGCTGTATCTGTATATTTCAGAAGGCCACACACAACGTCTCTTGGGTTTTCATTCTCCTTCGGTTTTGGCCTAAGTGAACGGTGAATGCGTTCAATTTCTATGGGGCCAGTGTTCGCCGTTCCCAAAAGGCTATCAAAGATGGCGGCCGCCACTTCAGGCAACTCCTCGTGTGTGATCTGTTCAGGGAGACCGCGCAGACGTATGTTTCTCCGCCTGCTGCGGTTCTCCTGGTCTTCGATTAAGGAGAAAGCGGTGTCCAGGGAGACCATACAGGCTGCAGCATTAGCACCCAGGGTATGTGCATGTGTTAAAATGGCCGCTTGGTTACCCTCCAGCTTCTCCACTCTGTGACCGATCTGTTTTAAGTCGGATTTTATCTCTTGTAAATCGTGGAGTACAGGAGCTATGGCCATGGAGAGGGCCTGTTGGAGGAATTTCCTCGATATTGGAGCTGTACCTGGCTGCAAAGACCCGTCCTCCAGGTCAGGGTACACTCCTGTAGCCCCTTCTGAATCTACTGACCAGTCGTCCGGTGCAGGCGGCGCCATTTTAGCCCCACCGCTGGTGCTGCTGGAAGGCTTCTTATTTAGGTAACGCTCCATATCTGTAGCCCCTCGATCAGATTTTGGGGAGCCTGTCTTGTCTGTGGGGATGAATCTGCCAATTTTCCCCATACTTTGCTGGGTTAAAGTGCAAAATTAACCAGGTTGCAGGGTTGCTGAGAGAGGAGCTCTCCTACATGCGACTGAACAGGTTGGCAGTCAGACTCCGCCCCCCCATAGTAGTTATATTCTTGTACATAGGAGCAGTATTATAGTAGTTATATTCTTGTACATAGGAGCAGTATTATAGTAGTTATATTCTTGTACATAGAAGCAGTATTATAGTAGTTATATTCTTGTACATAGGAGGCAGTATTATAGTAGTTATATTCTTGTACATAGGAGCAGTATTATAGTAGTTATATTCTTGTACATAGAGAGCAGTATTATAGTAGTTATATTCTTGTACATAGGAGCAGTATTATAGTAGTTATATCATTGTACATAGGAGCAGTATTATAGTAGTTATATTCTTGTACATAGGAGGCAGTATTATAGTAGTTATATTCTTGTACATAGGAGCAGTATTATAGTAGTTATATTCTTGTACATAGGAGGCAGTATTATAGTAGTTATATTCTTGTACATAGGAGCAGTATTATAGTAGTTATATTCTTGTACATAGGAGCAGTATTATAGTAGTTATATTCTTGTACATAGGAGGCAGTATTATAGTAGCTATATTCTTGTACATAGGAGCAGCATTATAGTAGTTATATTCTTGTACATAGGAGCAGTATTATAGTAGTTATATTCTTGTACATAGGAGCCAGTATTATAGTAGTTATATTCTTGTATATAGGAGCAGTATTATAGTAGTTATATTCTTGTACATAGGAGCAGTATTATAGTAGTTATATTCTTGTACATAGGAGCAGTATTATAGTAGTTATATTCCTGTACATAGGAGCAGTATTATAGTAGTTATATTCTTGTACATAGGAGGCAGTATTATAGTAGTTATATTCTTGTACATAGGAGCAGTATTATAGTAGTTATATTCCTGTACATAGGAGCAGTATTATAGTAGTTATATTCTTGTACATAGGAGGCAGTATTATAGTAGTTATATTCTTGTACATAGAAGCAGTATTATAGTAGTTATTCTTGTACATAGGAGGCAGTATTATAGTAGTTATATTCCTGTACATAGGAGCAGTATTATAGTAGTTATATTCTTGTACATAGAGAGCAGTATTATAGTAGTTATATTCTTGTATATAGGAGGCAGTATTATAGTAGTTATATTCTTGTACATAGGAGCAGTATTATAGTAGTTATATCCTTGTACATAGGAGCAGTATTATAGTAGTTATATTCTTGTACATAGGAGGCAGTATTATAGTAGTTATATTCTTATACGTAGGAGCAGTATTATAGTAGTTATATTCTTGTACATAGGAGGCAGTATTATAGTAGTTATATTCTTGGACATAGGAGGCAGTATTATAGTAGTTATATTCTTGTATATAGGAGCAGTATTATAGTAGTTATATTCTTGTACATAGGAGCAGTATTATAGTAGTTATATTCTTGTACATAGGAGCAGTATTATAGTAGTTATATTCTTGTACATAGGAGCAGTATTATAGTAGTTATATTCTTGTATATAGGAGGCAGTATTATAGTAGTTATATTCTTGTATATAGGAGCAGTATTATAGTAGTTATATTCTTGTACATAGGAGCAGTATTATAGTAGTTATATTCATGTACATAGAGAGCAGTATTATAGTAGTTATATTCTTGTATATAGAAGGCAGTATTATAGTAGTTATATTCTTGTACATAGGAGCAGTATTATAGTAGTTATATCCTTGTACATAGGAGCAGTATTATAGTAGTTCTATTCTTGTACATAGGAGGCAGTATTATAGTAGTTATATTCTTATACGTAGGAGCAGTATTATAGTAGTTATATTCTTGTACATAGGAGCCAGTATTATAGTAGTTATATTCTTGTATATAGGAGCAGTATTATAGTAGTTATATTCTTGTACATAGGAGCAGTATTATAGTAGTTATATTCTTGAACATAGGAGGCAGTATTATAGTAGTTATATTCTTGTACATAGGAGCAGTATTATAGTAGTTATATTCTTGTACATAGGAGGCAGTATTATAGTTGTTATATTCTTGTACATAGGAGCAGTATTATAGTAGTTATATTCTTGTACATAGGAGCAGTATTATAGTAGTTATATTCTTGTACATAGGAGCAGTATTATAGTAGTTATATTCTTGTACATAGGAGGCAGTATTATAGTAGTTATATTCTTGTACATAGGAGCAGTATTATAGTAGTTATATTCTTGTACATAGGAGGCAGTATTATAGTAGTTATATTCTTGTACATAGGAGCAGTATTATAGTAGTTATATTTTTGTACATAGGAGCAGTATTATAGTAGTTATATTCTTGTACATAGGAGCAGTATTATAGTAGTTATATTCTTGTACATAGGAGCAGTATTATAGTAGTTATATTCCTGTACACAGGAGGCAGTATTATAGTAGTTATATTCTTGTACATAGGAGCAGTATTATAGTAGTTCTATTCTTGTACATAGGAGCAGTATTATAGTAGTTATATTCTTGTACATAGGAGCAGTATTATAGTAGTTATATTCTTGTAAATAGGAGCAGTATTATAGTAGTTATATTCTTGTAAATAGGAGCAGTATTATAGTAGTTATATTCTTGTACATAGGAGGCAGTATTATAGTAGTTATATTCTTGTACATAGGAGCAGTATTATAGTAGTTATATTCTTGTACATAGGAGCAGTATTATAGTAGTTATATTCCTGTACATAGGAGGCAGTATTATAGTAGTTATACTCTTGTACATAGGAGCAGTATTATAGTAGTTATATTCTTGTACATAGGAGCAGTATTATAGTAGTTATATTCTTGTACATAGGAGGCAGTATTATAGTAGTTATATTCTTGTACATAGGAGCAGTATTATAGTAGTTATATTCTTGTACATAGGAGGCAGTATTATAGTTGTTATATTCTTGTACATAGGAGCAGTATTATAGTAGTTATATTCTTGTACATAGGAGCAGTATTATAGTAGTTATATTCTTGTACATAGGAGCAGTATTATAGTAGTTATATTCTTGTTCATAGGAGGCAGTATTATAGTAGTTATATTCTTGTACATAGGAGCAGTATTATAGTAGTTATATTCTTGTACATAGGAGGCAGTATTATAGTAGTTATATTCTTGTACATAGGAGCAGTATTATAGTAGTTATATTTTTGTACATAGTAGCAGTATTATAGTAGTTATATTCTTGTACATAGGAGCAGTATTATAGTAGTTATATTCTTGTACATAGGAGCAGTATTATAGTAGTTATATTCCTGTACACAGGAGGCAGTATTATAGTAGTTATATTCTTGTACATAGGAGCAGTATTATAGTAGTTATATTCTTGTACATAGGAGCAGTATTATAGTAGTTATATTCTTGTACATAGGAGCAGTATTATAGTAGTTATATTCTTGTAAATAGGAGCAGTATTATAGTAGTTATATTCTTGTAAATAGGAGCAGTATTATAGTAGTTATATTCTTGTAAATAGGAGCAGTATTATAGTAGTTATATTCTTGTACATAGGAGGCAGTATTATAGTAGTTATATTCTTGTACATAGGAGCAGTATTATAGTAGTTATATTCTTGTACATAGGAGCAGCATTATAGTAGTTATATTCCTGTACATAGGAGGCAGTATTATAGTAGTTATACTCTTGTACATAGGAGCAGTATTATAGTAGTTATATTCTTGTACATAGGAGCAGTATTATAGTAGTTATATTCTTGTACATAGGAGGCAGTATTATAGTAGTTATATTCTTGTACATAGGAGCAGTATTATAGTAGTTATATTCTTGTACATAGGAGGCAGTATTATAGTTGTTATATTCTTGTACATAGGAGCAGTATTATAGTAGTTATATTCTTGTACATAGGAGCAGTATTATAGTAGTTATATTCTTGTACATAGGAGCAGTATTATAGTAGTTATATTCTTGTTCATAGGAGGCAGTATTATAGTAGTTATATTCTTGTACATAGGAGCAGTATTATAGTAGTTATATTCTTGTACATAGGAGGCAGTATTATAGTAGTTATATTCTTGTACATAGGAGCAGTATTATAGTAGTTATATTTTTGTACATAGTAGCAGTATTATAGTAGTTATATTCTTGTATATAGGAGCAGTATTATAGTAGTTATATTCTTGTACATAGGAGCAGTATTATAGTAGTTATATTCTTGTACATAGGAGCAGTATTATAGTAGTTATATTCCTGTACATAGGAGGCAGTATTATAGTAGTTATACTCTTGTACATAGGAGCAGTATTATAGTAGTTATATTCTTGTACATAGGAGCAGTATTATAGTAGTTATATTCCTGTACATAGGAGCAGTATTATAGTAGTTATATTCTTGTACATAGGAGCAGTATTATAGTAGGTATATTCTTGTACATAGGAGCAGTATTATAGTAGTTATATTCTTGTACATAGGAGCAGTATTATAGTAGTTATATTCTTGTACATAGGAGCAGTATTATAGTAGTTATATTCTTGTACATAGGAGCAGTATTATAGTAGTTATATTCTTGTACATAGGAGCAGTATTATAGTAGTTATATTCTTGTACATAGGAGGCAGTATTATAGTAGTTATATTCTTGTACATAGGAGCAGTATTATAGTAGTTATATTCTTGTACATAGGAGGCAGTATTATAGTTGTTATATTCTTGTACATAGGAGCAGTATTATAGTAGTTATATTCTTGTACATAGGAGCAGT
Organism: Bufo bufo; assembly: GCF_905171765.1. Lineage (NCBI taxonomy): Eukaryota > Metazoa > Chordata > Amphibia > Anura > Bufonidae > Bufo > Bufo bufo. Next base: position 5,193,394 of record NC_053399.1, on the reverse strand, counting down.
ATTATAGTAGTTATATTCTTGTACATAGGAGCAGTATTATAGTAGTTATATTCTTGTTCATAGGAGGCAGTATTATAGTAGTTATATTCTTGTACATAGGAGCAGTATTATAGTAGTTATATTCTTGTACATAGGAGGCAGTATTATAGTAGTTATATTCTTGTACATAGGAGCAGTATTATAGTAGTTATATTTTTGTACATAGTAGCAGTATTATAGTAGTTATATTCTTGTATATAGGAGCAGTATTATAGTAGTTATATTCTTGTACATAGGAGCAGTATTATAGTAGTTATATTCTTTATCAAATTTCTTTTTATTTGAGAAAAATACATAGTCATGTAGAGAGACATACATCGTGTGTCCAGACGCAGCTGGATAAGTGCACAGTCAGCAAACACAATATATTCAAGATGATTGCATACACGACTTCAGATAATGGAGTGAAATACGTAAACAAATATCTGACGAGGGGGGGGCTATAACAAGACAAAGGAAGGTGGGTTGGGGGATAGAGAGGGGAGGGGGAGAGTTGGATGTCAATCAAAGTCTTAAGTCAAGACATATCTAAGCCTAGAATTTGCGGTATAGCTTCCAAGGAGACCATACTTTTACAAAAACTGCTCTAGAGTGATTTTCCCAATGGGCTAATTCTTCAAACCGATATAGTTGGTCAATTTTTTCGGTCCACATCAAGAACGAGGGAGCTGATTCATTTTTCCACAATAGAGGGATCAGCAATCGAGCTGCTGTAATAAGCATGGTTTGTAGATTATACTTTGAGGGGGTTAGCGTGCCATTTGGACACCAGAGCAGCAGGAGTTTTGCATCTAAGGTAATCTGGCTATTACATATCTTGTTGATAGCTGCTTCTACTTCAACCCAAAACGGTTTTATTTTCTCGCAGCTCCACCAGATATGAGATAAAGAACCAATGTCTCCTCCACACCTCCAGCAACTGTTTGGGATAGCGGGATTGAGCTTGTGAAGGAACTCCGGTGTCTTGTACCATCTTGTAAGTAATTTATAAGAGTTTGCCTGTATTCTAATACAACGGTTGAAACCATGTGAGTGTGTGAGGATGAACGCTTTTTCAGGTTCTGTCAGGGACAGAGACAGCTCCTTTTCCCAGGCTGCAAGGAACCACAGATCTGGAGGTGCGGAGGAGAGTAGCTCCCTGTAGAATGTGGAGAGAGGTTTCTTGGGGCGAAGGGCGTTAGAGATTTTCCCCTCCAACCAAGAGGGATCTACCGTAGGCCTGGGAAAAGATTCCAAAAGCGCCAAATCTTTCTTAAAGGCCATAAGCGCCAAGAAAGAGGCTCCTTGAACCCTCGGGATTTCATATATTTTACTCCAATTTAAGGCACCTGATACAGTTATGATGTCTTTCAGTTTAAAGTTAGATAGTAAAGCCCAAATTCCTGTTGCATCAGAGGTGGTAGGGTGAACGTGTGCCTGCAGCAGATCTAAGGGGAGACTCAAACTTGGGAACCTAAGGGTCGAGGACCCATATAGTTTAGTCCATTCCAGTAACAGACCCTTCCATAAGGGCGAGGTAAACTTATTATTAGCAGTACATTTGCGTAAGCCCCATAGAACTAACTTGTCCCTATATGAAAGCAAATAACACTCCAGTCGGGAAACAAGGCCGAGAGGGCGCCAAGAAATGAGGCTCAAAGCTCTGTTCAGCATCGATGCTTTGTAGTAAAGGTAGATGTCGGGTAGGCCGAAGCCTCCCAACCTCCTCTCCCGAGTGAGAGTGGCATAAGCCAACCTAGGGGACTTGCCAGACCAAACAAAGGTTGAGATGACCCTGCGGACCTCCACAAAGAAGGAATGGGGTAGCCAGATAGGAAGTGTTTGGATGAGATAGAGCAGTCTGGGGACAATAAAAGCTTTAATGAAGTTTTTCCGCCCAATCCAAGAGATAAACGGAAGTTTTAGAGAGTGTAAGTGTGATCTAATGGATTTCAGTAAAGGGACATAATTTAACTCGAAAAGATCTTCTGGTTTTGCTGAGATATGGGTACCTAGAAAAGGGATTGACTTAGTGGCCCACGAAAAAGCAGCGGAACCTTTAAGCGTGTCTACAGTAGCGGATGGGCAAGAAATATTCAGGGCCTGTGACTTAGTATAGTTGATCTTAAAATTTGAGACCGCTCCATATTCTTCAAAAAGGGCTTGAAGTCTGGGGAAAGAAGTTAGAGGGTTGGACGTTATGACCAAAAGGTCGTCTGCAAAAGCGGCCGTTAGATGGGTATGCGACCCCAAGGTGATCCCCTTAATGTCTGGATCCTGCCTGATCTTGGCCAGCAGGGTCTCCATGACAATAACAAAGAGGGCAGGTGAGAGTGGGCACCCCTGCCTCGTCCCATTAGTAATGGGAAAAGCTGGAGAGAGTGTTCCATTAATCCGTATTCTGGCAGAGGGGAGCGAATAAAGTGAGAAAATGGATTGAATGAACTGGTCCGGAAGGCCAAACTTCGACAGTGCCCGAGACATGAATTGCCAGCTGATCCTGTCAAAGGCCTTTTCTGCATCTGTACTGAGAAGAGCTAAAGGTATTGAGTGCTGGCGAGCATGCGTGATCAATTGTATGACACGGACCGTATTTTCACTCCCCTGCCTGCCAGAGACGAATCCCACCTGCTCCTCGTTGACAATGCCAGGGAGAACCGACTGAATCCTTTGAGCCATAATTTTGGCCCACCACTTCACATCAGTATTTAGAAGCGAGATAGGACGGTAACTCCCGCAATTTAGGGGGTCCTTATTTTCCTTGTGGATTACTGTGATATGGGCTGAAAGCGATTGGGGAGGAAGGGAGCCCCCTTGGAGTAAGTAGTTACATAAGGTATTAAAATGGGGAATTAGGGTCTGCTTAAAGGTTTTGTAGTAAGAGATGGTAAAACCATCAGGGCCTGGGCTTTTCCCTGAGGGTATGGAGGAGAGAACCTTACCAATTTCATCGTCTGTGATAGGAGATAAGAGCTGGGCTGACTGAGCTGGGGTAATAGTAGGTAACTGGAGGGAGGAGAGAAACTTCTCAGTTGCCTCACCTAATTGAGCTGGCGACATATTATCTGGTGTTTTAAGGTTGTATAGGTCCCTATAGAAGGCACAAAAGGTCTTTGCTATGTCTGGAGTCCCTTTATGAAGGACGCCTTTGTCGTCTTTAACTGCAGCAATGAAGGAGTCAGTTTTTTGTTTCTTCACTAAAGCGGACATTAGCCTATTCCCTTTGTCCCCGTGAGCATATGAGCGGAATTTGGCTCTAAGTAACAGCTTAGCTGACGTGACATTTAGCAGGTTCTTGAGCTTAGTACGGGCTTCTGAGAGCTCCAAGGCACAGCTAAGGGCCTGGGAGGCTTTGTGCGTTAGCTCTAGAGCCTGAATCTGGGAGAGAAGTGTCGCCACAGCCTGATTCCGTTGTTTCTTAATATGGGCACCTAAGGCTATTAGTTCTCCTCTCAGGACCGCTTTATGGGTTTCCCAAATAATGGACGGGGAGGGAGCATCAGGGCCTGAAGTATTAGTTGTGAAGAAGTCAGTTATGATAGAAGATAATTTAGCAGCATGGGAGGGGTCTGAGATAATGGTCTCATTAATACGCCAATTCCATTCCCTCTTTGGGAGGTCCTGCAGAGACATACTCAGGAATACCGGAGCGTGGTCAGACAGGGTGATGTTCCCTATATGGGAACTAACAACTCTGTTAGCAAAGGATTTGGATAAGAATAGATAATCTAATCTATGGTAAGATAGTTTAGCAGCTGAATAAAAGGAAAAATCCCTACCAGTAGGGTTTGTGGTGCGCCAGATATCTAGGACCCCTAACCTCTGTAGGGCCAGTTTAAGGCGCCGCAAACGGGCATGTGTAATGGCAGACTTCCCATTAGAAGAATCTAGTGCAGGATCAAGGGTAGCATTAAGGTCACCTCCTAGAATCACCATTCCCTCCTTAAAGGAGGATAGTAGGCCAAGGGTCTGAACGAGCCAAGCAACCTGCCCTCTGTTGGGAGCATATACAGTTGCCAGGGTAACAGGAGTGTCAGCGATAGTGCCCTTAACAAACAGGTAACGACCCTCAGGGTCTGCAGATACAGCAGAGTGCTTAAAGGGGAGCTGCTTGTGGATCGCTATGCTGACACCCCTGCTAGCCGAACTATACGTGCTGTGAAACCACTGGGAAAATCTTTTGGGGGGCAATTTGGGGGTCTTACCCTCTCGGAAGTGGGTTTCCTGGAAGAATGCTATAGACACTTTATCCCTCTGTAAAAGGGCCAGGATTTGGGATCGTTTGCAAGGCTCGTTCATTCCCCGGGCGTTAAAGGAAGAGATCACAATAGACGACATTCTGAAATAGAAAACAGACAATCAGCATTTGAATATGCAATATGTGACATATATGACATCTGATGGTGGATGAGGGGGGGGGGGGGGGGACACAAGAGGTAAGGAGGGGAGACAAACAAATAAGACATTAAACAATAGTGCAAATATATTCTGCATAGAAAACTCTACTGAGCACCTGACTGTACGACCCTTTCTCATCACGGCTACCAGCCGGGGTCTGTCAGGTGGGGGGTCCCGCAGAGCTACAGAAGACCACATACTGGCCATCTAACAAGGAAAAGGGGTGACCCAAAGGTAAGACCGGGTTAACCCCTGCATATTAGAAAGAAGAGCAAGGAACAGGCAAGGTACAGAACCTCATTTGATTCCGATCATAACTGCACGCCGAGACAATATTCTCCGCAACAGGCGGACATGACTGGCCTGTATTTAGGCCTAAAGCTCCCAGGGAACAGGCAAGGTACAAAACCTCACATGAATCAGACTATAACTGCAGTCTAAGACATTATTTTCCGCAACAGGCGGACATGACTGGCCTGTAGTCAGGCCTAAAGCCCTCAGAGAACATAAAAGCATCAGCTAACTTCACCATCAGGCAATCAGTCCCAGGAACTTCGCTTGGAACAGGAACAGAATAGAAAATTCCTCAGACATCTTCTATGCTCAGGTAGGAGGGCGGTCAGACTTTTCAGCCCTAGCTTTGGGAGACCTTTTATTATAGACAGGGCGCCATTCAGCCGCCTGGGGTGGCGGGAGAGGTGGATCCTCCATGTCGGCCGGCATCCATGATGGAATTTCAATCGGGCTTAATCCCAGCTGAGCCCAGCTGGTATGTAGATCTTTCGGCGACCTAATAGAAATCTGGCGTCCGTTTTTGAGGACCGCAATCCCGAACGGGTAAAGCCACCGAAACGGGGTAGCTGCAGCTCTAAGGGCATCCAGGAGCGGCTTGAGGATGCGCCGTTTAGCAAGCGTGGATGGGGCCAGGTCCTGGAAAAACATAATCGGCGTACCTCCATACTGCAGCTGCTCCGCTTCTCTTCCTGCTCTCATAATCGCTGCGGTGTCGATAAAACTAAGGAGGCCGCAGATGACATCCCGTGGGGGTTCTGTATTCTTCGGCTTAGGCCTCAGCGCCCGGTGAATCCTCTCGATTATTATTCGGCCCGCTCTCTCAGGCCCCAGCAGGTCAGCAAATATCTCCTGCGCCACTTTCTCCAGCGCTTCACTGGCGAAGGATTCTGGGAGCCCGCGAATCCTGAGATTCCTCCTGCGGCTCCGATTCTCCTGGTCCTCGACCCTCAGGAGCGCTTCATTAAGCAGGTCAGTGTGGGAGTTTAGTGCTTTATAGGATCTCTCTTCCCTCCGGAGAGCCGCGTCCTGCGCGCCTTCTAGATCCGACACCCGGTGACCCATGTTCCGGAGGTCCTCCTTAATCTCAGACAGGTCCCTCTTAATAGGGGCTAGTGCCGCATTCATCACCTCCAATAGTGCCGCTTTGGTGAATGAGCCCCTCTGTCTAGTCGATTTGTTAGTCGAGGCATCTGAGACACTGCCGCCATCTGTGTCTTCCTCCATGTCAGATGCCTGGGCTGGAGCGGGCGCCATCTTGGGGGTCTCAGCCGACCTGAGCTTCGGTTGCTTTTTAACAAATTGATTCATGTCAGGTTGTCTGGATCTCGCAGGAGTCGAATCTGCCTGATCTTTAAATCGATCCTTGCCCGTTTTGCCCATCATAGCGGTGCTGTGAGCTTATTTTAGGGGTTAATTCGCCGGTAAGGTTGAGGAGCTCAGCAACTTGCAGCCATTCAGCTACACAGCCAGGCTCCGCCCCCATAGTAGTTATATTCTTGTACATAGGAGCAGTATTATAGTAGTTATATTCCTGTACATAGGAGGCAGTATTATAGTAGTTATACTCTTGTACATAGGAGCAGTATTATAGTAGTTATATTCTTGTACATAGGAGCAGTATTATAGTAGTTATATTCCTGTACATAGGAGCAGTATTATAGTAGTTATATTCTTGTACATAGGAGCAGTATTATAGTAGGTATATTCTTGTACATAGGAGCAGTATTATAGTAGTTATATTCTTGTACATAGGAGCAGTATTATAGTAGTTATATTCTTGTACATAGGAGCAGTATTATAGTAGTTATATTCTTGTACATAGGAGCAGTATTATAGTAGTTATATTCTTGTACATAGGAGCAGTATTATAGTAGCTATATTCTTGTATATAAGGCATAGGGTGATGACAGTTACATTTCTCGCCCTGTGAGGGCTTTGACCACTTATCTACTGGGTATGATATATATTGTAGCTTGATTTGTGAATTTATTTCCTCTGATACAGTATCTGTGACTGAAGCTGTTTGCTCAGTTTGACACATTCTTGATATTCTCAGTTCCTCTGTATTGGTCTGATACTAACTGTGACTTGATGCCTGATGGGAGCAGCTCCCTGATTATTTGCTATTCAGCACGGAATATCTATTATAATGATATTTATCTTTTTATTTGTTGTGTTTTCTCTTCATTTATTTCTGATGTTTTGTTTCTTTTCTCTTTACGTTTTATTATTTTTGGTTTGATCTCTTTCCTGAATAAATCCTAAATTCTGATTTCCCTTTATAAATGCTGATCGTGTGGCGAGGGTATGATATCAGCCGTGTTGAGAATTACGTTTTCCATCTCATCCAGGCCTCATCATCTTTATATGCAGTTTGCAATAAACACGACCTTCTCTCCCTGTCACAGCTGAGCGGACGCAGACTTTTCCAGTCGGATTAGAGATATTGGCTCCGGCAGCAGAAAGGGAATGAGACATTGAGACGGTTGTTTGTGATGTGACTGGGAAAGTATTACTGTTAATACCCATCATGAAAAGAGGCCTCACCTTGAACATGAGCGATCTTCGCCTTCCTTCCGTAGTTCTCCATCTGAGGACTCGCCGCCAGAAGCCGCATTCATGATTTTACATATTCTATCGATATTATATGTATTTGTTCCATTGACATCAGAAAACGCTTTCACACCCTTCATAGTCATGAGTTGACTGATTTCCGTCTCATTACGCAGACCCCGGGGTTAAATCGCCTCCTATCTGCGAGGTCCAGATTGATTGGTGCCATAAATACTGATATTGATATATAGACAGCCCAGGGAATCCCATAGCTGGCGGTGTCACCTCCGGAGATGAAGAGGCCGCCGCAGCAGTTTTTCTGTTCTGGTGCTTTAAAATTAACAGCAAAATGGCGGCTGATGGACAATTTGTGTCGTCAGTTGAGAGAAGGATGCGATGGCTCAGTGGTTTGGAGCGCTGACTGCGTGAAATGTTCCAATGCATTCAAAGCTGTAATGGATGGAAATCTTGAGTCGATGCATCCTCGGCGTCTAATCTCTGCGGGTCATGCAGGTCATATCTGAGGTCTGATCAGTGTACGATCCGGACCACCTACCATACTGGTGCTTTAGGGTCTTCACCCCTTATAGCCCCTCTCTGGTCAGCTGGCCTGGTCACGTCCTTCCTATATCTGCTCCTAGGAAAGTTGGGTGTCAAACAATATTGCTGCCCCAAGAACCCTATACCACTTGATTGGATAGATCTGCCATTCAGGAGCCTGGGAAAGCTGGGTGCCCTCTCCTGTCATGATAATTAGTCATCACCCAGCTTTCCCGGGTGCAGACATAAGTGGATAGATTGTGTTGACCTGCGGACAGGACGGGCGAGGACTTTATTTGCTTCTCTCTGTCCCTGTATCCTTTAATCACAGCTACATCCACCCTCCTGCCACTATTCAGGAAGCGGTCACTCGGGGAGGCTGCGGAGGCCGCTAACCCGCAGACATCAATTGGTTTTCCCCCCGGTCCAGTTCACTCGCTGAACGGCTCCTCTCAGCCTTCCAGTGGTCGTTTTGGTCAGATTGCCTGAGATTGGGATATAAGTGACAATAAACGAGCCGCTTGTCTGCGGTCTCCGCCCTCTGCGTCTGTGCTGTCGGCCTCTTCGCTGCGGCGCGGCGTTATGGGAGCAGCCAGTCATCTGAACGGCTGTTTACCGAGCCACTGGCTCCGCTTTATAGATGTGATATCTCTTCTTCCCGATAGCAGAGGATACTATAAACCTCCTCAAAAAGTCTATTTACTTTTATTATGCTCTAACCAAGCTCGCCCAGAGCCAGGAATATATTGTCCACTTACAACTCGCCTTGATTTACGAGCTTGGAGAGCGAGATTACGTGCTGCCATTAAAGCGCTCTGAGAAGGTTGATTCCAGGGTCCGGGCGGATTGTCTCCATGCTGGAAGTCCCACACTCTGGTCTATGGGGGATTCACGGGGTCTGGTCCTCCATTGGGTCCAATCACAGGACTATCTCAGAAAATTAGAATATTATATAAAACCAATTAAAATGTATTTTTGGGAAATGTTAGCCTGTCCCGTGGCACTGCTGAGGGGTTATGGAAGCCCAGGTGATAGCGGCCTTCAGCTCGTCTGCATGGTGGGCTCTGGTGATTCTCTATGGGTTTAGGTCAGGCGGGTTTGCTGGTCCATCAAGCCCAGTGATACCCTGGGTAGTACATCAGGAATTGGTATTTTGTCAGGGTGGGCCGGTGCCAAGTCCTGGTGGAGAATGAAATCAGCATCTCCATGAAGCGGGCCAAGAGGGAAGCATGAAGGGCTCTAACATGTCCTGCTAGACGCCGCGCTGACTTCAGACGTGATATACAGTAACACCAGGGGCGGACTGGGAACTTAAAGTGGCCCTGGAAAAAATACTAATAGTGGCCCCGTTTTGTAGTTGGGTCCAAACTGATGGAAGGCAGGGCCAGCAGTACCATATTGTAGCACATTGTACCGCCCCAGCAGAGCCAAATACCACAGTCCATCACAAAATACATCCCCAAAAACTTCCACTGGCCGGCCATGAGGAGGGCTCTGGCGGCCCCCGGGGCATCGGCCCACTGGGTAATTTCCCTGTAAGGTCTATGGACAATCTGCCCCTGTATAACACAGTGGACCAACACCAGCAGATGACCCCACTGGGTGGTGGCCTCTCCACTCTTCCTCCAGACTCAGCAGAGCACCAGTCCAGTCCTTGTTCTCCTGAGCCCGGGTAAGATGCTTCTGATGTCTCTGGGTCGTGAGTGGCGTAACACGATGAATGGACACTTGTAGCTCATGTCCTGGATACATCTCTGTGCGGTGGCTCTTGAAGCACTGACTCCAGCCTCAGTCCACTCCTTGTGAATCTCCACCAAGTTCTTGAATGGTCTTTTCTTGACAATCCTGTCAAGGCTGCGGCTATCCCTTTTGCATGTGCACCTTTTTTTTTACCACACATTTTTCCTTCCACTCACCTTCCCATTAGTTTGTTGGGATACAGGACTCCGTCAACAGTCATCTTCTTTAACAATGACGTTTTGTGTCAATGACTGTCTTCTGGACAACTGTCAGGTCTGCAGTCTTCCTCATGATTGTGCAGGCCACCGAACCAGACTGAGGGAACGCTTAAGGGCTTACACCACGAGGCCACGATATTGAACTGTTTCACAATATTCTAATTTTCTGAGATCCTGACTTTGGGGTTTCCTTTAGCTGTAAAACGGAATCAGAAAAAAAAGCTTGAAACAGATCATTGTGTATAATGAATCTATAGAATAGATCAGCTTCACTTTTTGAATACTGAAATACAGAAACTTTTTAATTAAATTTTAATTTATAAAATTTTCTACAAAGGATGGACAGGAGAGGCGCCGCTGATCTATGGATGACCCTGATAATGGGCATTGTGAATAATGTACAGACGGTGTGGGCGGTGTGCAGAGTAACATGACTAGGCAATGCCACAGACACAGCTGGGGATTTATTATATGGGCACAGGCGTAGATAGTATTATATGGGCACTGGTGTTGATGGTATTATATGGGCACAGGTGTGAATGGTATTATATGGGAACAAGTGTGGATGGTATTATATGGGCACCGGTGAGGATGGTATTATATGGGCAAAGGTGTGGATGGTATTATATGGGCACTGGTGTGGATGGTATTATATGGGCACTGGTGTGGATGGTATTATATGGGCACAGGTGTGGATGGTATTATATGGGAACAAGTGTGGATGGTATTATATGGGCACCGGTGAGGATGGTATTATATGGGCAAAGGTGTGGATGGTATTATATGAGCACTGGTGTGGATGGTATTACATGGGCACAGGTGTGGATGGTAATATATGGGCACTGGTGTGGATGGTATTACATGGGCACAGGTGTGGATGGTAATATATGGGCACAGGCGTAGATAGTATTATATGGGCACTGGTGTTGATGGTATTATATGGGCACAGGTGTGAATGGTATTATATGGGAAGAACTGTGGATGGTATTATATGGGAACAAGTGTGGATGGTATTATATGGGCACCGGTGAGGATGGTATTATATGGGCAAAGGTGTGGATGGTATTATATGGGCACTGGTGTGGATGGTATTATATGGGCACTGGTGTGGATGGTATTATATGGGCACTGGTGTGGATGGTATTATATGGAAACAAGTGTGGATGGTATTATATGGGAACAAGTGTGGATGGTAATATATGGGCACAGGCGTAGATAGTATTATATGGGCACTGGTGTAGATGGTATTATATGGGCACAGGTGTGAATGGTATTATATGGGAAGAACTGTGGATGGTATTATATGGGAACAAGTGTGGATGGTATTATATGGGCACCGGTGAGGATGGTATTATATGGGCAAAGGTGTGGATGGTATTATATGGGCACTGGTGTGGATGGTATTATATGGGCACTGGTGTGGATGGTATTATATGGGCACTGGTGTGGATGGTATTATATGGGCACTGGTGTGGATGGTATTATATGGAAACAAGTGTGGATGGTATTATATGGGAACAAGTGTGGATGGTAATATATGGGCACTGGTGTGGATGGTATTACATGGGCACAGGTGTGGATGGTATTATATGGGCACTGGTGTAAATGGTATTATATGGGCACAGGTGTGGATGGTATTAAATGGGCACAGGTGTGGATGGTATTATATGGGCACAGGTGTAGATCGTATTACATGGGCACAGGTGTGGATGGTAATATATGGGAACAAGTGTGGATGATATTATATGGGCACTGGTGAGGATGATATTAAATGGGCACTGGTGAGGATGGTATTATATGGGCAAAGGTGTGGATGGTATTATATGGGCACAGGTGCGGACTTTATTATATGGGCACTGGTGTGGATGGTATTATATGGGCACTGGTGTTGATGGTATTATATGGGCACTGGTGTGGATGGTATTATATGGGCAAAGGTGTGGATGGTATTATATGGGCAAAGGTGTGGATGGTATTATATGGGCACTAGTGTGGATGGTATATGGGCAAAGGTGTGGATGGTATTATATGGGCACAGGTGCGGACTTTATTATATGGGCACAGGTGCGGACTTTATTATATGGGCACTGGTGTGGATGGTATTATATGGGCACTGGTGTGGATGGTATTATATGGGAACAAGTGTGGATGGTATTATATGAGCACTAGTGTGGATGGTATTATATGGGCACTGGTGTGGATGGTATTACATGGGCACAGGTGTGGATGGTAATATATGGGCACAGGTGTGGATGGTATTATATGGGAACAAGTGTGGATGGTATTATATGGGCACCGGTGAGGATGGTATTATATGGGCACCAGTGAGGATGGTATATTATGGGCAAAGGTATGGATGGTATTATATGGGCACTGGTGTGGATGGTATTATATGGGCAGAGGTGCAGACTGTATTATATGGGCATAGGTGTGGATGGTATTATATGGGCACAGGTGTGGATGGTATTAAATGGGCACAGGTGTGGATGGTATTATATGAGCACAGGTGTGGATGGTATTATATGGGCACTGGTGTGGATGGTATTACATGGGCACAGGTGTGGATGGTAATATATGGGCACAGGTGTGGATGGTATTATATGGGAACAAGTGTGGATGGTATTATATGGGCACCGGTGAGGATGGTATTATATGGGCACCGGTGAGGATGGTATTATATGGGCAAAAGTATGGATGGTATTATATGGGCACTGGTGTGGATGGTATTATATGGGCACAGGTGTGGATGGTATTATATGGGCACTGGTGTAAATGGTATTATATGGGCACAGGTGTGGATGGTATTAAATGGGCACAGGTGTGGATGGTATTATATGGGCACAGGTGTAGATCGTATTACATGGGCACAGGTGTGGATGGTAATATATGGGAACAAGTGTGGATGATATTATATGGGCACTGGTGAGGATGATATTAAATGGGCACTGGTGAGGATGGTATTATATGGGCAAAGGTGTGGATGGTATTATATGGGCACAGGTGCGGACTTTATTATATGGGCACTGGTGTGGATGGTATTATATGGGCACTGGTGTTGATGGTATTATATGGGCACTGGTGTGAATGGTATTATATGGGCAAAGGTGTGGATGGTATTATATGGGCAAAGGTGTGGATGGTATTATATGGGCACTAGTGTGGATGGTATATGGGCAAAGGTGTGGATGGTATTATATGGGCACAGGTGCGGACTTTATTATATGGGCACAGGTGCGGACTTTATTATATGGGCACTGGTGTGGATGGTATTATATGGGCACTGGTGTGGATGGTATTATATGGGCAAAGGTGTGGATGGTATTATATGGGCACTAGTGTGGATTGTATTATATGGGCACTAGTGTGGATGGTATATGGGCACAGGTGTGGATGGTATTATATAGGCACAGGTGTGGATGGTATTATATGGGCACAGGTGTGGATGGTATTATATGGGCACAGGTGTGGATGGTATTATATGGGCACAGGTGTGGATGGTATTATATAGGCACAGGTGTGGATGGTATTATATGGGCACAGGTGTGGATGGTATTATATGGGCACAGGTGTGGATGGTATTATATAGGCACAGCTGTGGATGGTATTATATGGGCACAGGTGTGGATTTATTGTGTGGGCATGGATATGGTCTGGATAGCTTTATATGAGCACTAATATGTGCTAACATAAAGGCAGATTGGTGTGACGCCGCTGGCCCTTGGTGCCCCAGTATACTGGTTCTATGAATGACGTTTATATATTCTGATAATTCTTATAACGGAATGGACAGTGCACATTTCTATATAGGTGCAATGTCCTGTGCCATCCAGCAGAGGGAGCACTGCTTCACACAGGTAATTATAAGCAGGTGGAAGCATAGTAACCCCTGACACCTCTGCAGCGCAGGCGCCCCCCGGGAGATAACATTGTGTGGGAAGGGCCCATTTCAAAGAAGCGAGTTTTCCGTGCGGGTGCACATAGCACCGCACTGAATCCTGACCCATTCCTTTCAATGGGTCTGTGTACATGAGCGTTGTTTTTCACGTATTACTTGTGCGTTGCGTAAAAAACGCAGCATGTTCTATATTCTGAGTTTTTCACCCAGTCCTGGCCCCATAGAAGTGAATAGGGCTTCAGTGAAAAACGCATTGCATCCGGAAACAAGTGCGGGTGCGATGTGTTTTTCACTGATGGCTGCTAAGTGATGTTGTTTTTAAACCTTACGTTTTTTATCACGTGCATGAAAAACTCATCAAAACGCATTGCACCCATGCGGAAAAAACTGAACAACTGAGCGCAATCGCAGACAAAACCGACTGAACTTGCTTGCAAAATGGTGCGAGTTTCACTGAACGCGTCCGGAGCCGATCCGTCATGCTCGTGTGAAAGAGGCCTTAGGCCTTGTTGTTTTCCGGTATTGAGATCCGGCAGAGCGGTTTTGTGTCCGGTCAAAAAAACTGGATAAACGGATCCGTCACTGAAAACAATGTAAGTCAATGGTGACGGATCCGTTTTTTTAGGAGACGAAAAAAATGGATCCGTCACCCATTGACTGTCAATGTATTTAGTGTCAGATACGTTTTTTTTCTGTTTTGATTTCACACAACCGCATCAACGGAACAGGTGCATCCAGATGTGCGAAATCATTTTCGTTTAATTATGGTATTGAGATCGCCGGTATTGTCAAATCTTAATACTGGAAATTAAAAACACAAGTGTAAAAGTTGCCTTAGGGCTCATGCACACAAACGTATTTTCTTTCTGTGCCTGTTCCGTTTTTTTTTTTGCGGACCGTATATGGGACCTTTCATTTCAATCGTTCCGCCCAGAAAACTGAATTTACTCCGTGTGCATTCCGTTTCTATATGTCCGTATTTCCGTTCCGCAAAAAAATAGAACATATCCTATTATTGTCCGCATTACGGAGAAGGATAGAACTGTTCTGTTAGGGGCCGGCTGTTCCGTTCCGCAAAATACGGAATGCACACGGACGTCATCCGTATTTTTTTTGGATCCATTTTTTTGGTGGAAAGCAAAATACATACGGTCGTGTGCATGAGGCCTAAAAATTCTGTGAAAATGAATCATATTCCTAATAAAAATCTCACATTTCACAATTTATTTAAATTTTATTAAAATTGTCAAAAACTTATTGACTTTTTGAATTCTTCCTGTGTTTCCCAGAAGCCTATGTTTTCCATCACCTTCCCCGTCCAAGGAGACGAAGAGAAAATATCTAACGCTCCGTACATTCAAGGGAATCAAGGTTTTATGGTCCGAAACCTGCGCCGAAGGCCCGAGCCCGGCAGCCGGACGTGTCTCACCGGCTCACGTCCTGCAAAAGTCTCAAAGCCATTAATATCAATCAAGGATTTGTGTCACCCAAATTATAAATGCAGCAATGAAGCCTCAGAGCGGAGCCGCCCGCAGCCTTCAGAGGCCGGACATGGCATTCCGGAGAATGGCTAAGGAGAGTCAGACAGACGCAGAGGGCGCCGCGCAAAAGTCTCCGAATCTTCACAAAATGAATAAATACTGAAAAGAATGAAATAAATAAATAAATAAAGACATCAATCAATCTGCAGTTCTGATTCAGACCACTAGGGTGTGATATGGAGGGTAGTGTTGGGTGCGAATATTCGAATCGTGAATTTTAATCGCGAATATCGCCACTTGAGAATTTGCGAAGATTTAGAATATAACGCTATATATTCGTTTTCACGAATATTCTAGATTTTCTTTTTCATCAGTAACCTCCCTTACTGTATAAGAACCTCCAAGCAGAGAGAGCGGTGACATTGCTGGGCTCTGCGCTTTCATCGGCATCCTATTCCTTATCCAATTACATTAGATAGCGCATATATATATATTACAGATAGTCAGTGCAGGTTATATCTGACACATGGACCCAACACGGATCCTTCACGGACAGCTTCACGGATGCATCACGGACCACCTGCTCACGGATTTGAGCACGGACGTGTGAATGAGGCTTATTGCCTGCTGTAGTCTGATATAATCCAGCTCCTGTGTCCTCGGAGGCTCAGACTGTTGCTCCAGTCTCTACATTACAGCCAGGGGTGCACCGAGCCTTTCTGCTGCCTGAGGCGAAAACTGGAACGGCGTACCCCCCCTCTCCCCAATGCCAATTTCTTAACCTAATCACTTCACCACAATGAAAGCACTTATTGCCCCTGGCCCTTCGGCTGCCCCCCTCTTGCCCCTACCTGGTGCTGCCTGAGGCGCTCGCCTCACCTGGCCTCATTGGTGGTGCACCCCTGCCTCACCTGACCTCATTGGTGGTGCACCCCTGCCTCACCTGGCCTCATTGGTGGTGCACCCCTGCCTCACCTGGCCTCATTGGTGGTGCACCCCTGCCTCACCTGGCCTCATTGGTGGTGCACCCCTGCCTCACCTGGCCTCATTGGGGGTGAGCCCCTGCCTCACCTGACCTCATTGGTGGTGCACCCCTGCCTCACCTGACCTCATTGGTGGTGCACCCCTGCCTCACCTGGCCTCATTGGTGGTGCACCCCTGCCTCACCTGGCCTCATTGGGGGTGCGCCCCTGCCTCACCTGGCCTCATTGGGGGTGCGCCCCTGCCTCACCTGGCCTCATTGGTGGTGCACCCCTGCCTCACCTGGCCTCATTGGGGGTGCGCCCCTGCCTCACCTGGCCTCATTGGTGGTGCACCCCTGCCTCACCTGGCCTCATTGGGGGTGCGCCCCTGCCGCACCTGGCCTCATTGGTGGTGCACCCCTGCCTCACCTGGCCTCATTGGTGGTGCACCCCTGCCTCACCTGGCCTCATTGGGGGTGCGCCCCTGCCTCACCTGGCCTCATTGGTGGTGCACCCCTGCCTCACCTGGCCTCATTGGGGGTGCGCCCCTGATTACAGCTCAGCTCCATTAGGACACCTCAAGGTTCAGTGGCTCCAGCTTCGCTGCGTTATCTATTGGAGTCTAAGATATATAAAAAAAAAAGACTATGTCATCAGAGGCTCAGGATGCTGCTTGATTTCTCCTCCATGCTTTACACTGCAATTCTGCTTGTTCTGATTGACTGCTATGTATAAGCGCAAGCTGATGGAATCAGTGCATGGAGACCCCATTATATTACAGTAAGAACTTTAAGGAGGTCCTCCAATAAGCGGGAGGAGCCTTTGTAAGGGGGAGGGGCTTGGAGAGCAGCTTTAAAGGGAATCTGTCACTAGCATATTAGCAATTTTTTTTTTTAATGAATCCATGTGTAATAAAGTACCTTATATCCATCTGTCTTGTTCTTTTTATTCTGTGTCTTGTCGTTTCTTCAAAAAAACGCTTCTTATGATATGTAAATGACGCTGTAAGGAGCCCAGAGGGGCGTTATTCTTTCTCCACGGTGCCCAGGAACGCCCCTCTGAAGTGCCGTGCCCGCCGAAATTTGAAAACTAATAACTCCTCCAAGTTCAGCTAAATCGCCTCCCAGAGGCGTGGCTAAGTGCTCCCCCCCCCCCAGCGCCGCGCTCAGCGGCAAACACCCCCGATCCTCCTCTCGCCTGCAACCGAAATCCCACGCAGGCGCAGTGCCGGCGATTTCCTGCGCCTGCGCTGATAAGACGACTGAGGGCAACAGCTTCAACAGCGTCACTGGGCATGCGCCGATCCCAGTGACGTGTTCACTGTTTCCTCAGCCAGCTAAATCGCCGGCACTGCGCCTGCACGGGATTTCGGTTGCAGGCGAGAGGAGGATCGGGGGTGTTTGCCGCTGAGCGCGGCGCTGGGGGGGGGGAGCACTTAGCTGCGCCTCTGGGAGGCGATTTAGCTGAACTTGGAGGAGTTATTAGTTTTCAAATTTCGGCGGGCACGGCACTTCAGAGGGGCGTTCCTGGGCACCGTGGAGAAAGAATAACGCCCCTCTGGGCTCCTTACAGCGTCATTTACATATCATAAGAAGCGTTTTTTTGAAGAAACGACAAGACACAGAATAAAAAGAACAAGACAGATGGATATAAGGTACTTTGCTAATATGCTAGTGACAGATTCCCTTTTATTTACTGCTCAGATCTGCTCGCCTCCATTGTCTCACTTAGGCCTCTTTCATACGACCGTTTTTTTTTCCATTTACGGGACTTTTTTGCGTTCCGTATACGTTTGGTTTACGGAACCATTCATTTCAATGGTTCCGCAAAAAAACGGAATGTACTCCGTATGCATTCCGTTTCCGTATTTCTGTTCAAAGATAGAACATTAGAACATCAAACTCAAGTCAATGGGTTCGCAAAAAAAACGGAACACATACAGAATGTACTCCGTATGTCTTCCGTATCCGTTCTGGTTTTGCGGAACCATCTATTGAAAATGTTATGCCCAGCCCAATTTTTTCTACGTAATTACTGTATACTGTATATGTCATATGGAAAAACGGAACAGAAATGGAAACACAACGGAAACAAAAAAAAACAAAACGGAACAACGTATCCGTGAAAAACGGACCGCAAAACTCTGAAAAAGCCATACGGTCTTGTGGAAGAGGCCTTAGTATGAGACATGGGTGACATATTGTGTTTCTAGCCCTTCGCGGGCTGCGCACACAGGTCACGTCCTCGTGTTTTATCAGGATCCTCACAGCAGAATGCACCTTTAAATCACCCCCTCCCCCGCTGCGGTGGCCCTGTCAGATCTATTTATTGCAGGCTCAATAATGTGGATTCCTTCTCCTCCATCTCATAATTGAAGTGCAGCCTGCCCCATAACACCTCAGATGTCCGGGGCTTCAATCCTTCAATATAAGAAGCAGTAATGGCGGCTCCTGGGACAAGCGGGCGATTCAGCACCAGCCTCACGTCTGCCAGACCATCAGATCCTCCGATATTTCCCAATTACAGGTGTGAGGAGAAAGCTCCAGGTCCAGGGATTCCTGCCTGACAACCATGGAGGCGACCTACTGACAACCATTCTACTGCATATGTAAATGAGGTTGTCAGAGCCCCTGTGCTATGACATCATTAAGGCCTCATGCACTTGGCCGTATTTTTCACCCGTGTGCTGAGGGAGCACGCCAACCCATTCGCTTCTATCGGGCCACACATGCGTATGATTCGCAAATCCGTGAAGCTGTTCTGCAAATGATACAACATGATACATGATCTATTGCAGACGAAAATAGTCATTTTTAGTCATGAGAGTGAGAAAAACGCGGAAGGGATCAGTATTCTGCAGATGGAAATACAGACACGGCCGAGGGCAGGTGGCCTAAGGGTTAACTCCGGCAGAATGTGCAGCAGAGAAATGTTTTCTCTCCTTCTTTAGAAAACACTTGAACAACTCCATAGCAAAGGACATAAATAACCTTTATTGAAATACACGCAGAATATAAACAAGATAAAAGGTAAAAGTATACAATGTACAGAGCGGCAGGTAACAACTACACAAGGAGAGAGAGGCCAGGCCACGGGGGGCGGCCACGGGAGAAGGGGGGCCACGGGGGGGGGCACGGGAGAAGGGGGGCGCCCGCAGGGTCAGCCACAATCACTGTCACCAAGAAAAGTAGAAGGGGTAAACAGTCAGCAAAAAAATTAGCACCAGTGAAAAATCACCATAGTGCAAATAACCAAGGACTGCAAAAAACTCCACATAAACAATAACAGGTAACAAAATACCAAGTGCCGCAATGTCGACCCTGCAGCCGTCTCCCGCCCAACGCCGTTTCGCCTGTGGAGGCTTCTCCCGGGGAAGAA
Organism: Bufo bufo; assembly: GCF_905171765.1. NCBI lineage: Eukaryota > Metazoa > Chordata > Amphibia > Anura > Bufonidae > Bufo > Bufo bufo. The sequence goes on along the minus strand of NC_053399.1, from coordinate 5,173,917 downwards.
GCCGTCTCCTTCTTTAGAGCTTCCTTTGTGAAATCCTCCAAAGTTTGGTAAATTCTTCATCTTCTCAGGGTCCTCGTCTGAATTCGCTGATCGGATATTTCGCTTCAGGAAAGATTTTATTGTGCAAAAAATTAACTTTTCTCATTAGAGCTAAAATGACAAGAACCTTCAGGAGACGTCCTGGAAACGGCAGAACAAGTCATACGTAAATATATTGCTTATATAATAGGAAATGAGGCACAAACAATGTATCAAGTGGAACCTTTGTATCAAGATGTATAAAAAAGGTAAGCCCTGGAGGGAACCCTGTATCTACTCAGCTCTTTGTATCAAGTCTATACTGTATATACGGTACAAATAGTGAAAAGTCAGGAACCACCAGAATCTGCGTAACAGAAAGTAGACACCGGATTTCCACACGTAGATCTCTGGATTGCCTGTCTGATGTCTACTACTATTACAGGCCATTATCACTGCATGGATCTTTATCCTATTCTGGAAAAGGAGTTTGATTCTGAATTTTCCATTTTTGATAACTTTAAAAAACGTTTTCCTGGAAATGTATTTGCCCAAACTCTCTGAGCCTGACTATTGTACAGGAGATTATAAATCACAGCATAAAAACGTACAAATGACCTGAAAATGGAGGCAGAGATTATAGGATGTGACATCGGAAAAGTTACAACATAACCATTTTCCTCCATTAAATTCTTTTATAGAATAAGCCCCTTAATCCCTTATAAACGAAGAAGGAAGGATTATGGAGAAAGTTCTATAAAAGTGAGGGATGCAGAAGGCATATTCCATAGTTAGATGGATGGCGGTGATCAGCGGCTGCTAACACTTAGTATTTTATAGGGTGTGGACTTCCATCACCTCCATTTTCAGGACAATTAACCACCGCATTCTGCTTCCACTGTCTAATAGGATAATTTTATAGAATTTTCCTCCTTTATTTTATATCCAATCTTTTAATAATTATGTTTAAAAAAAAATCCAGATTTAGTGAAAATTTTAAGTGAATGACTTTTTCCAGACTGGTAAGAAATCTGACGTGTTCTGGGAATAAATACGGGTTTCTCATAATTCATTCCATAACTTGACTTTTAAAAAGGTTTTTCCATCTGGTCAATCACTGCTCATATGTTCTGTTAGGGCTGAGGAATGCCATAAGGGGGGTCTGCTGATGAAAAGAGAGGCGAGCCGCTGCAGAGGTAGGAGTGCTGCTGCAAAGAATGGAGAGCCACTGGAGAGAGGAGAGCTACTGCAAAGAGTGGAGAGCCACTGGAGAGAGGAGAGCTACTGCAAAGAGTGGAGAGCCACAGGAGAGAGGAGAGCTACTGCAAAGAGTGGAGAGCCACAGGAGAGAGGAGAGCTGCTGCAAAGAGTGGAGAGCCACTGGAGAGAGGAGAGCTACTGCAAAGAGTGGAGAGCCACTGGAGAGAGGAGAGCTGCTGCAAAGAGTGGAGAGCCACTGGAGAGAGGAGAGCTGCTGCAAAGAGTGGAGAGCCACTGGAGAGAGGAGAGCTACTGCAAAGAGTGGAGAGCCACTGGAGAGAGGAGAGCTACTGCAAAGAGTGGAGAGCCACAGGAGAGAGGAGAGCTACTGCAAAGAGTGGAGAGCCACTGGAGAGAGTAGAGCTACTGCAAAGAGTGGAGATCCACTGGAGAGAGGAGAGCTACTGCAAAGAGTGGAGAGCCTCAAGAGAGAGGAGAGCTACTGCAAAGAGTGGAGAGCCACAGGAGAGAGGAGAGCTACTGCAAAGCGTGGAGAGCCACTGGAGAGAGGAGAGCTACTGCAAAGAGTGGAGAGCCACAGGAGAGAGGAGAGCTGCTGCAAAGAGTGGAGAGCCACAAGAGAGAGGAGAGCTACTGCAGAGTGGAGAGCCACTGGAGAGAGGAGAGCTACTGCAAAGAGTGGAGAGCCACTGGAGAGAGGAGAGCTACTGCAAAGAGTGGAGAGCCACTGGAGAGAGGAGAGCTACTGCAAAGAGTGGAGAGCCACTGGAGAGAGGAGAGCTACTGCAAAGAGTGGAGAGCCTCAAGAGAGAGGAGAGCTACTGCAAAGAGTGGAGATCCACTGGAGAGAGGAGAGCTACTGCAAAGAGTGGAGAGCCTCAAGAGAGAGGAGAGCTACTGCAAAGAGTGGAGAGCCACAGGAGAGAGGAGAGCTACTGCAAAGAGTGGAGAGCCACTGGAGAGAGGAGAGCTACTGCAAAGAGTGGAGAGCCACAGGAGAGAGGAGAGCTGCTGCAAAGAGTGGAGAGCCACAAGAGAGAGGAGAGCTACTGCAGAGTGGAGAGCCACTGGAGAGAGGAGAGCTACTGCAAAGAGTGGAGAGCCACAGGAGAGAGGAGAGCTACTGCAAAAAGTGGAGAGCCACTGGAGAGAGGAGAGCTACTGCAAAGAGTGGAGAGCCACTGGAGAGAGGAGAGCTACTGCAAAGAGTGGAGAGCCACTGGAGAGAGGAGAGCTGCTGCAAAGAGTGGAGAGCCACTGGAGAGAGGAGAGCTGCTGCAAAGAGTGGAGAGCCACTTGAGAGAGGAGAGCTACTGCAAAGAGTGGAGAGCCACTGGAGAGAGGAGAGCTACTACAAAGAGTGGAGAGCCACAGGAGAGAGGAGAGCTACTGCAAAGAGTGGAGAGCCACTGGAGAGAGTAGAGCTACTGCAAAGAGTGGAGATCCACTGGAGAGAGGAGAGCTACTGCAAAGAGTGGAGAGCCTCAAGAGAGAGGAGAGCTACTGCAAAGAGTGGAGAGCCACAGGAGAGAGGAGAGCTACTGCAAAGAGTGGAGAGCCACTGGAGAGAGGAGAGCTACTGCAAAGAGTGGAGAGCCACAGGAGAGAGGAGAGCTGCTGCAAAGAGTGGAGAGCCACAAGAGAGAGGAGAGCTACTGCAGAGTGGAGAGCCACTGGAGAGAGGAGAGCTACTGCAAAGAGTGGAGAGCCACAGGAGAGAGGAGAGCTACTGCAAAAAGTGGAGAGCCACTGGAGAGAGGAGAGCTACTGCAAAGAGTGGAGAGCCACTGGAGAGAGGAGAGCTACTGCAAAGAGTGGAGAGCCACTGGAGAGAGGAGAGCTGCTGCAAAGAGTGGAGAGCCACTGGAGAGAGGAGAGCTGCTGCAAAGAGTGGAGAGCCACTGGAGAGAGGAGAGCTACTGCAAAGAGTGGAGAGCCACAGGAGAGAGGAGAGCGACTGCAAAGAGTGGAGAGCCACTGGAGAGAGGAGAGCTGCTGCAAAGAGAGGAGAGCCACTGGAGAGAGGAGAGCTGCTGCAAAGAGTGGAGAGCCACTGGAGAGAGGAGAGCTACTGCAAAGAGTAGAGAGCCACTGGAGAGAGGAGAGCTACTGCAAAGAGTGGAGAGCCACAGGAGAGAGGAGAGCTACTGCAAAGAGTGGAGAGCCTTGAGAATGGCTGCTGGGGGGGTCCTTATATAGTAAGGGGGAGGCAGCTTTCCTATTGGTTGCTAAGGATGTTGCTAAGCTCTGACAAAGACATTGCAGCCTTCTCATTGGCCTACAAGCAAGAAGGGAGGTCACTGATGGAAAAAAAATCTAGAATATTAGAGAATACGAATATATAGCGCTATATTCTAAATATTCGCAAATTCTTGAAATGGCGATATTCGCGATTAAAATTTACGATTCAAATATTCGCGCCCAACACTATGCGTAGAGTGGAGAGCTGCTGCAGAGAGGGAAGAGCTATTGTAGAGAAAGAGTGCCACTGCACAGAGTGGAGAGAGTGGCCATTCATTTGAATGTGTGCAATGTAATACCATATTTACCCTAGAGCAGCTGCACTAAGGTTATGAATCTGCCCCTCTAGCAATCAGCGGACACCCTATACCTATTTAATTGCATATTTCTCCCTCTTCCTCTCTGCTCTTTTAGTGCTTCAGTCAAGTAATGGATGTTAAAATGTGACGCCACCCGCCCGGAGAGCCCCTCTCCCTGCTCTGTGTCATTTGGATGGTCTGTCACCAGAGGAAGTGTAAAGTCATCTTCTCCGGGCCCCGTCAGTACATCAGAGCTGTCATCCCATCACTAACCATCATACTGCTCCGATAATGAAATGATAAGATTCAGTTTCACAGCAGATTGGAAAATGAGGATGTGTCAATCTGTGGCGCGGTCCGAGGCGCTGACATCTAGTGGTGAAAACTGCAGTGTTCCATTCGTTTTATGCTGGTTCCTAATAATAATATTTACACTTTCTGATGATACATTGTAGACTATCTATATTTCAGAAGAGACTCGGGGCCTCCCTAGCCTTCAGGGAGGTAACACATCGCGGATTGTGTCCCATCTGGCGGCTGCTGATTGTTGTGTGATTGCTGTGTGTGGCGGTTGCTGAGCTCAGACTTGTATTCCTCATTAGATATTTTAATCATCTCTTTTCCTTTGACATCAGCTACACGCGCCGGCTGGCACCTTCTCTCTGATCTATTTTTACAGCGCTCAGACTGACAGGATTCATCGTACTGGATGCAAATATGTTTTTCTTCCAGTATCTCACGTCATATCAGCCATCCAGAGACCTTGGCTCCTGTGAACACCTGCGTGCTTCCGCTACGAGCGGCGCCATTGATGAATATTCTCTTTTATACATAACTTTATGCCTTTATAGGATATTTATGTGATGTATCATATTGTATCCAACCTTCCAATTTAATTAAAGGGCCATCGCTACATAAACAGCTACATAAACATGGAGCGTTCCAGCCTCAGCCCGCGGCCCACGCTGATACGTAATATGAATAATATGCTAATATTATGGGATTAATTTGCAATCATTTCCAGCTCCAGAGCATTATATCACTGCCGCCGCTATTACTGTTATATCACATTACCGCTACATGTTAGTGACACCAGTTGTGTGGCTGGTAATGGAGACGAGGGAGCGCTTAATATGGCGTCTCGGGGGAAATAACGGCTTCATTTAGTTGAAATGAAATCAATTAATTTAATATTTTGTCGGATAATAATTCAGACATTAGGCCAAATGCACTTCATGAAACTGCAGCTGGGAAATTGTTCCTCTTGGTCACTTCCTATGGGGTAATTATGTGGGTGCAGTGGCTGCACTTGGGGTGCTGTCATCCTGCTCTGAAGCCAAAGTTTGGGTCATAGGTGACCACTGCGTCCCTCGCTGGAGATCCCGGTAATCACCTGGGGTCGATTTATTTACAACAGTTCACTTTACTTCTGTTCTCCAGTCACATCCAGAGCTGCATGCAAAATTTTACTGGTTGAAAAATTCCATCTTTTCAGACATGAGCTCTGCTGCTGAGACTGGCAACAGATCTCCCACAATCCATTGCTCTCTGGTAACAGTAGCTTGGCAGAACTGTGAATGCAGCTCTAGATATGATCAGTGTATAAGACATGTTACAGAGGAAACATAACTACTGCTCTGGCTATGACCGAATCAGGGGAAATTATTGTGAATGCAGCTCTAAATTTGGCTTGATTATTAAAATTAGGTAGAAGCAGAATTGGGACTACAGCTCTGGAAGTCGCTGGAGTGTAAGACATGATGTAATTCAGGATTAGTACATGTTAAGTAATGTATGCACACATGACTGCACCAGCAGAATAGTGAGTGCAGCTCTGAAGTATAATATAGGATGTAACGCAGGATCAGTACAGGATAAGTAATGTATGTACACAGTGACTGCACCAGCAGAATAGTGAGTGCAGCTCTGGAGTATAATACAGGATGTAACTCAGGATCAGTACAGGATAAGTAATGTATGTACACAGTGACTGCACCAGCAGAATAGTGAGTGCAGCTCTGGAGTATAATACAGGATGTAACTCAGGATCAGTACAGGATAAGTAATGTATTTACACAGTGACTGCACCAGCAGAATAGTGAGTGCAGCTCTGGAGTATAATACAGGATCAGTACAGGATAAGTAATGTATGTACACAGTGACTGCACCAGCAGAATAGTGAGTACAGCTCTGGAGTATAATACAGGATGTAACTCAGGATCAGTACAGGATAAGTAATGTATGTACACAGTGACTGCACCAGCAGAATAGCGAGTGCAGCTCTGGAGTATAATATAGGATGTAACTCAGGATCAGTACAGGATAAGTAATGAAGGATAAGTAAGGATAAGTAAGGATAAGTAATGTATGTACACAGTGACTGCACCAGCAGAATAGTGAGTTCAGCTCTGGAGTATAATACAGGATGTAACTCAGGATCAGTACAGGATAAGTAATGTATGTACACAGTGACTGCACCAGCAGAATAGCGAGTGCAGCTCTGGAGTATAATATAGGATGTAACTCAGGATCAGTACAGGATAAGTAATGTATGTACACAGTGACTGCACCAGCAGAATAGTGAGTGCAGCTCTGGAGTATAATACAGGATGTAACTCAGGATCAGTACAGGATAAGTAATGAATGTACACAGTGACTGCACCAGCAGAATAGTGAGTGCAGCTCTGGAGTATAATACAGGATGTAACTGAGGATCAGTATAGGATAAGTAATGTATGTACACAGTGACTGCACCAGCAGAATAGTGAGTGCAGCTCTGGAGTATAATACAGGATGTAACTCAGGATCAGTACAGGATAAGTAATGTATGTACACAGTGACTGCACCAGCAGAATAGTGAGTGCAGCTCTGGAGTATAATACAGGATGTAACTCAGGATCAGTACAGGATAAGTAATGTATGTACACAGTGACTGCACCAGCAGAATAGTGAGTGCAGCTCTGGAGTATAATACAGGATGTAACTCAGGATCAGTACAGGATAAGTAATGTATGTACACAGTGACTGCACCAGCAGAATAGTGAGTGCAGCTCTGGGGTATAATACAGGATAAGTTATGTAATGTACGGTGAATCAGTGTTTTCTATAAGGTAACGATGTGAACTGTTCTTTGGATTATAACTGCAGGTTCGGTGACAGTTGATTTTGTTCTTGCACATTTAGGCCCCTCGGCTGTGCTCGATAATAAGCTGGTGGTGACATGCTGGCTCCGGCCTTGTTAATGATGTCCGGCTGCTTGTTTGATAGGAATTAATTCTCAGTTTATATTTGGAGTATAAGGTAATAACAGACGTGTGACTGTGTGGACATTGCATGGTGTGAACAGAAGCCATAATGTGATGAAGCCGACAGAGCATCCCCGGCCACCGAGGAAGATGACAAAGTTACCGGCTTCATTTCAGTTCTACAAATGCATTTAACATAAACTTTTCTTAAGGTTTATCCCTTGTGAAGTGCAGACACCGACTTCCCTGCGGATGATGAATAGCTGTGCGCTCCTACTGCTCTCCACTGATTGCTGGATCTGAACGGATTCATCTTCTGAAAGTCAAGAATTAAGAAGAAATATACAATCACAGCAGCAACAGCACTGCACAAAGCAGAGCCCGGCTCTGCTACATCAGGCAAGAAGAAGACTTCTGCTTACAAGTAGGAATAGTAATAATAATAATAATAATGATGATAATAATGGACGTACGTTTTTTTTTATCTTACTAAGTTACCAAGATGTAAGAACCAATCACTTAGAAATCCTTCTCCACTGCTGCTTTACACTGAAATTGCTTCACTTCTCCATTCAAAACATCAGAGTCCCCACGCATTTTAGGCCATAGTCTTTCCATGTAAACATCTCGATGAAGTTATGGGTTCAGATTCTGAATACTGTTGGGTCAAAAGTCCATAAACTCTGTTTTAATTTATATCCTTTACATCTGCATCCGAGAAGATCACGTTTCCACGCATTTTGGGCCACATTAACTTGTGTTCATAATAACTTTCAAGAATAAAAAACACGTTTTATTTGATGATAGCTGATGGGTAAAACACGAGGTTTGCCATGACCGATAGCCCAAAACGCGTGGATATTTTATATGCTTCAGCGGAGATGTGAAGTCATATGAATGAACAGGACATTTCTTCTGGATACCTGAGTGATGGATCCACTGTCATCTCAAGGATTGTTTCCATTGGAGACCGGATACAATGATAATCCTGCTCAGCAACTATGTGAACAATCTCAGGACCTAGAGAACCTTATTCATGTGTCCTAAAGAACCAGGACTCTCCACCAAGCGGCCATTTCTCCAGTCACCTTTGCACCAGTTCCAGTACCTAGTGGAGTTCGGGTTCCCAGTTCTTGCTGGTTGGTGCTGGAGCAGATCTGGTGACGTGGACAGGCACCACATGAAGCTCATCCGATGGGGAGGGGGTAAGACTGGTTGTATCGCTAACCAGATGATTGGTGATCAGACCTTTCATTAGTGTCACCAGAGAATCTGCTGCCGATCATACGCAAATTGCATGGCGATTGAGCGCCTCTGAGAACCCTAAGTCGTCCACCATAAAATGCCCTTTAAATGGGCGCAGATTGACTTGTTATATGGCTGACCGCACCAGCTCCAGGCTGCGATAGAACCCAAACTCCCCAACAATCTGATGACGGTTTCCCTTTAACTCCTCGGATCTTTGTGTAAAGTAAACTTCCATTGGGGAAGATACAGTCCAATTGTTGCAGTAAGAGAAAGTTCATCCTCATTTTCAACGTGTTTTCATTATTCCTCACCCCGGGGATCTTGCATATGTTAACATTTAAATGCAATTTCCATTAGTGAGTGCTAGCCGAATGAAACCAGAGATCGAAATCCGATGGAATGAGCCGACTCTCTGTGGTCTGATTACAGCGCCTCATCATACGCCATCAACAATGCTAATTAGTCGGCTGGTGACTTTTTCTTTGATAGGTTTGAACACGGAGGTTCCCGTCGTCCCTGCGCTGAGCTTAGGCTGAGAAAGCGCTATCCATTATAGGGTTAATAACCGCTGCCGCCTGCTCCAGTCTGCGATAACAGGCAGCAATGAGAAGCCCGTGACACCTGCTGGCACCTGTTAGTTTTATAAGGACATGAAGCCAGTGGGAAGCTGTGACCTGCTTCTTGTATTGTCTGTAGTGCGGGTGGCCTTGAAACGCGGCAGCCGAGACTCAGTCTACAGAATGGAGGAATAAAACAGCACTTGGTCAAATGAATGCAACCTGATTATCTCGTGCAAAGGAAAACTAGACCTTGAGGCCATGATAAACATCATATTAGTGAAAGGGGCGACCTCAGGGGCATGATAAACATCATATTAGTGAATGGGGCGACCTCGGGGGAATGATAAACATCATATTAGTGAATGGGGCGACCTCGAGGGCATGATAAACATCATATTAGTGAATGGGGCGACCTCGGGGGAATGATAAACATATTAGTAAATGGGGCGACCTCGGGGGCATGATAAACATCATATTGGTGAATGGGGCGACCTCGGGGAAATGATAAACATCATATTAGTGAATGGGGCGACCTCAGGGGCATGATAAACATCATATTAGTGAATGGGGCGACCTCGGGGGCATGATAAACATCATATTAGTGAATGGGGCGACCTCGGGGGAATGATAAACATATTAGTAAATGGCGCGACCTCGGGGGCATGATAAACATCATATTGGTGAATGGGGCGACCTCGGGGAAATGATAAACATCATATTAGTGAATGGGGCGACCTCAGGGGCATGATAAACATCATATTAGTGAATGGGGCGACCTCGGGGGCATGATAAACATCATATTAGTGAATGGGGCAACCTCGGGGGAATGATAAACATATTAGTAAATGGCGCGACCTCGGGGGCATGATAAACATCATATTGGTGAATGGGGTGACCTCAGGGGCATGATAAACATCATATTAGTGAATGGGGCGACCTCAGGGGCATGATAAACATCATACTGGTGAATGGGGCGACTTCGGGGGCATGATAAACATCATATTTGTGAATGGGGCGACCTCCAGGCCATGATAAACATCATATTAGTGAAAGGGGCGACCTCGGGGGCATGATAAACATTATATTAGTGAATGGGGCGACCTCGAGGGCATGATAAACATCATATTAGTGAATGGGGCGACCTCGAGGGCATGATAAACATCATATTAGTGAATGGGGCGACCTCGAGGGCATGATAAACATCATATTAGTGAATGGGGCGACCTCGGGGGTATGATAAACATCATATTAGTGAATGGGGCGACCTTGAGGCTATGATAAACATCATATTAGTGAATGGGGCGACCTCGGGGGTATGATAAACATCATATTAGTGAATGGGGCGACCTTGAGGCCATGATAAACATCATATTAGTGAAAGGGGCGACCTCGGGGGCATGATAAACATCATATTAGTGAAAGGGGCGACCTCGGGGGCATGATAAACATCATATTAGTGAATGGGGCGACCTCGAGGGCATGATAAACATCATATTAGTGAATGGGGCGACCTCGAGGGCATGATAAACATCATATTAGTGAATGGGGCGACCTCGAGGGCATGATAAACAAATTAGTAAATGGGGCGACCTCGGGAGCATGATAAACATCATATTGGTGAATGGGGCGACCTCGGGGGAATGATAAACATCATATTAGTGAATGGGGCGACCTCGAGGGCATGATAAACATCATATTAGTGAATGGGGCGACCTCGGGGGAATGATAAACATCATATTAGTGAATGGGGTGACCTCGGGGGAATGATAAACATATTAGTGAATGGGGCGACCTCGGGGGAATGATAAACATATTAATGAATGGGGCGACCTCGAGGGCATGATAAACATCATATTAGTGAATGGGGCGACCTCGGGGGAATGATAAACATCATATTGGTGAATGGGGCGACCTCGGGGGAATGATAAACATCATATTAGTGAATGGGGCGACCTCGAGGGCATGATAAACATCATATTGGTGAATCGGGCGACCTCAGGGCATGATAAACATCATATTAGTGAATGGGGCGACCTCGGGGGCATGATAAACATCATATTAGTGAATGGGGCGACCTCGGGGGCATGATAAACATCATATTAGTGAATGGGGCGACCTCGAGGGCATGATAAACATCATATTAGTGAATGGGGCGACCTCGCGGGCATGATAAACATCATAGTAGTGAATGGGGCGACCTCGAGGGCATGATAAACATCATATTGGTGAATGGGGAAACCTCGGGGGAATGATAAACATCATATTGGTGAATGGGGCGACCTCGAGGGCATGATAAACATATTAGTGAATGGGGCGACCTCGGGGGAATGATAAACATGTTAGTGAATGGGGCGACCTCGAGGGCATGATAAACATATTAGTAAATGGGGCGACCTCGGGGGCATGATAAACATCATATTGGTGAATGAGGCGACCTCGAGGACCTGATAAACATCATATTAGTGAATGGGGCGACCTCGGGGGCATGATAAACATCATATTGGTGAATGGGGCGACCTCGGGGGCATGATAAACATCATATTGGTGAATGGGGCGACCTCGGGGGCATGATAAACATCATATTGGTGAATGGGGCGACCTCGAGGACATGATAAACATCATATTAGTGAATGGGGCAACCTCGGGGGAATGATAAACATCATATTGGTGAATGGGGCGACCTCAGGGGCATGATAAACATCATATTGGTGAATGGGGCGACCTCGGGGGCATGATAAACATCATATTAGTGAATGAGGCGACCTCGGGGGAATGATAAACATCATATTAGTGAATGAGGCGACCTCGGGGGAATGATAAACATCATATTGGTGAATGGGGCAACCTCGGGGGAATGATAAACATCATATTAGTGAATGGGGCGACCTCGGGGGCATGACAAACATCATATTGGGGAATGGGGCGACCTCGGGGGAATGATAAACATCATATTAGTGAATGGGGCGACCTCGAGGGCATGATAAACATCATATTGGTGAATCGGGCGACCTCAGGGCATGATAAACATAAAATTGGTGAATGGGGCGACCTCGGAGGCATGATAAACATCATATTAGTGAATGGGGCGACCTCGAGGGCATGATAAACATCATATTGGTGAATGGGGCGACCTCAGGGGCATGATAAACATCATATTGGTGAATGGGGCGACCTCAGGGGCATGATAAACATCATATTAGTGAATGGGGCGACCTCAGGGGCATGATAAACATCATATTAGTGAATGGGGCGACCTCAGGGGCATGATAAACATCATACTGGTGAATGGGGCGACCTCGGGGGCATGATAAACATCATATTAGTGAATGGGACGACCTCAGGGGCATGATAAACATCATATTAGTGAATGGGGCGACCTCGGGGGCATGATAAACATCATATTGGTGAATGGGGCGACCTCAGGGGCATGATAAACATCCTATTGGTGAATGGGGCGACCTCAGGGGCATGATAAACATCATATTAGTGAATGGGGCGACCTCGGGGGTATGATAAACATCATATTAGTGAATGGGGCGACCTCGAGGGCATGATAAACATCATATTAGTGAATGAGGCGACCTCGGGGGAATGATAAACATCCTATTGGTGAATGGGGCGACCTCAGGGGCATGATAAACATCATATTAGTGAATGGGGCGACCTCGGGGGAATGATAAACATCATATTGGTGAATGGGGCGACCTCGAGGGCATGATAAACATCATATTGGTGAATGAGGCGACCTCGGGGGAATGATAAACATCATATTAGTGAATGGGGCGACCTCGAGGGCATGATAAACAACATATTGGTGAATCGGGCGACCTCAGGGCATGATAAACATCAAATTGGTGAATGGGGCGACCTCGGAGGCATGATAAACATCATATGAGTGAATGGGGCGACCTCGAGGGCATGATAAACATCATATTAGTGAATGGGGCGACCTCAGGGGCATGATAAACATCATATTGGTGAATGGGGCGACCTCAGGGGCATGATAAACATCATATTAGTGAATGGGGCGACCTCAGGGGCATGATAAACATCATATTGGTGAATGGGGCGACCTCGGGGGAATGATAAACATCATATTGGTGAATGGGGCGACCTCGGGGGAATGATAAACATCATATTAGTGAATGGGGCGACCTCGGGGGAATGATAAACATCATATTGGTGAATGGGGCGACCTCGAGGGCATGATAAACATCATATTAGTGAATGAGGCGACCTCGGGGGAATGATAAACATCATATTGGTGAATGGGGCGACCTCGGGGGCATGATAAACATCATATTAGTGAATGGGGCGACCTCAGGGGCATGATAGACATCATATTGGTGAATGGGGCGACCTCGGGGGAATGATAAACATCATATTAGTGAATGGGGCGACCTCGGGGGTATGATAAACATCATATTGGTGAATGGGGCGACCTCAGGGGCATGATAAACATCATATTAGTGAATGGGGCGACCTCGGGGGAATGATAAACATCATATTAGTGAATGGGGTGACCTCAGGGGCATGATAAACATCATATTAGTGAATGGGGCGACCTCGGGGGCATGATAAACATCATATTGGTGAATGGGGCGACCTCGGGGGCATGATAAACATCATATTGGTGAATGGGGCGACCTCGGGGGAATGATAAACATCATATTGGTGAATGGGGCGACCTCAGGGGCATGATAAACATCATATTAGTGAATGGGGCGACCTCGAGGGCATGATAAACATCATATTGGTGAATGGGGCGACCTTGAGGGCATGATAAACATCATATTAGTGAATGGGGTAACATCGAGGGCATGATAAACATATTAGTGAATGGGGCGACCTCGGGGGCATGATAAACATCATATTAGTGAATGGGGCGACCTCGGGGGCATGATAAACATCATATTAGTGAATGGGGCGACCTCGGGGGAATGATAAACATCATATTAGTGAATGGGGCGACCTCGGGGGCATGATAAACATCATATTTGTGAATGGGGCAACCTCGAGGGCATGATAAACATATTAGTGAATGGGGCGACCTCAGGGGCATGATAAACATCATATTAGTGAATGGGGCGACCTCGAGGGCATGATAAACATCATATTGGTGAATGGGACGACCGCGGGGGCATGATAAACATCATATTGGCGAATGGGGCGACCTCGGGGGAATGATAAACATCATATTGGCGAATGAGGCGACCTCGAGGGCATGATAAACATCATACTGGTGAATGGGGCGACCTCAGGGGCATGATAAACATCATATTAGTGAATGGGGCGACCTCAGGGGCATGATAAACATCATATTGGTGAATGGGGCGACCTCGGGGGAATGATAAACATCATATTGGTGAATGGGGCGACCTCGGGGGAATGATAAACATCATATTAGTGAATGGGGCGACCTCGGGGGAATGATAAACATCATATTGGTGAATGGGGCGACCTCGAGGGCATGATAAACATCATATTAGTGAATGAGGCGACCTCGGGGGAATGATAAACATCATATTGGTGAATGGGGCGACCTCGGGGGCATGATAAACATCATATTAGTGAATGGGGCGACCTCAGGGGCATGATAGACATCATATTGGTGAATGGGGCGACCTCGGGGGAATGATAAACATCATATTGGTGAATAGGGCGACCTCGGGGGATGATAAACATCATATTGGTGAATGGGGCGACCTCAGGGGCATGATAAACATCATATTGGTGAATGGGGCGACCTCGGGGGCATGATAAACATCATATTGGTGAATGGGGCGACCTCGGGGGCATGATAAACATCATATTGGTGAATGGGGCGACCTCAGGGGCATGATAAACATCATATTAGTGAATGGGGCGACCTCGGGGGCATGATAAACATCATATTGGTGAATGGGGCGACCTCGGGGGCATGATAAACATCATATTGGTGAATGGGGCGACCTCAGGGGCATGATAAACATCATATTAGTGAATGGGGCGACCTCGGGGGCATGATAAACATCATATTAGTGAGTGGGGCGACCTCAGGGGCATGATAAACATCATATTGGTGAATGGGGCGACCTCGAGGGCATGATAAACATCATATTGGCGAATGGGGCGACCTCGGGGGCATGATAAACATCATATTAGTGAATGGGACGACCTCAGGGGCATGATAAACATCATATTGGTGAATGGGACGACCTCAGGGGCATGATAAACATCATATTAGTGAATGGGGCGACCTCGAGGGCATGATAAACATCATATTGGTGAATGGGGCGACCTCGGGGGAATGATAAACATCATGTTAGTGAATGAGGCAACCTCGGGGGCATGATAAACATCATATTGGCGAATGGGGCGACCTCGGGGGCATGATAAACATCATAGTAGTGAATGGGGCGACCTCAGGGGCATGATAAACATCATATTAGTGAATGGGACGACCTCAGGGGCATGATAAACATCATATTGGTGAATGGGACGACCTCAGGGGCATGATAAACATCATATTAGTGAATGGGACGACCTCAGGGGCATGATAAACATCATATTAGTGAATGGGGCGACCTCGGGGGCATGATAAACATCATATTAGTGAATGGGACGACCTCAGGGGCATGATAAACATCATATTAGTGAATGGGGCGACCTCGAGGGCATGATAAACATCATATTGGTGAATGGGGCGACCTCGGGGGAATGGTAAACATCATATTAGTGAATGAGGCAACCTCGGGGGCATGATAAACATCATATTGGTGAATGGGGCGACCTCGAGGGCATGATAAACATCATATTAGTGAATGGGACGACCTCAGGGGCATGATAAACATCATATTGGTGAATGGGACGACCTCGAGGGCATGATAAACATCATATTAGTGAATGGGGCGACCTCGAGGGCATGATAAACATCATATTGGTGAATGGGACGACCTCAGGGGCATGATAAACATCATATTAGTGAATGGGGCGACCTCGAGGGCATGATAAACATCATATTGGTGAATGGGGCGACCTCGGGGGAATGATAAACATCATATTAGTGAATGAGGCAACCTCGGGGGCATGATAAACATCATATTAGTGAATGGGGCGACCTCGAGGGCATGATAAACATCATATTGGTGAATGGGGCGACCTCGAGGGCATGATAAACATCATATTGGTGAATGGGGCGACCTCGGGGGAATGATAAACATCATATTGGTGAATGGGGCGACCTCAGGGGCATGATAAACATCATATTAGTGAATGGGGCGACCTCGAGGGCATGATAAATATCATATTGGTGAATGGGGCGACCTCGAGGGCATGATAAACATCATATTGGTGAATGGGGCGACCTCGGGGGAATGATAAACATCATATTAGTGAATGGGACGACCTCAGGGGCATGATAAACATCATATTGGTGAATGGGGCGACCTCGGGGGAATGATAAACATCATATTGGTGAATGGGGCGACCTCAGGGGCATGATAAACATCATATTAGTGAATGGGACGACCTCGGGGGCATGATAAACATCATATTGGCGAATGGGGCGACCTCGGGGGCATGATAAACATCATATTGGTGAATGGGGCGACCTCAGGGGCATGATAAACATCATAGTAGTGAATGGGACGACCTCGGGGGAATGATAAACATCATATTGGTGAATGGGGCGACCTCAGGGGCATGATAAACATCATATTAGTGAATGGGGCGACCTCAGGGGCATGATAAACATCATATTGGTGAATGGGGCGACCTCAGGGGCATGATAAACATCATATTAGTGAATGGGACGACCTCGGGGGCATGATAAACATCATATTGGCGAATGGGGCGACCTCGGGGGCATGATAAACATCATATTGGTGAATGGGGCGACCTCAGGGGCATGATAAACATCATATTAGTGAATGGGGCGACCTCGGGGGCATGATAAACATCATATTAGTGAGTGGGGCGACCTCAGGGGCATGATAAACATCATATTGGTGAATGGGGCGACCTCAGGGGCATGATAAACATCATATTAGTGAATGGGGCGACCTCGGGGGCATGATAAACATCATATTAGTGAGTGAGGCGACCTCAGGGGCATGATAAACATCATATTGGTGAATGGGGCGACCTCGAGGGCATGATAAACATCATATTGGTGGATGGGACGACCTCCGGGGCATGATAAACATCATAGTAGTGAATGGGGCAACCTCAGGGGCATGATAAACATCATATTAGTGAATGGGGCGACCTCGGGGGCATGATAAACATCATATTAGTGAAAGGGGCGACCTCAGGGGCATGATAAACATCATAGTAGTGAATGGGACGACCTCGGGGGAATGATAAACATCATATTGGCGAATGCAGAGGAGGTTTGGGCAATATGGCAGTGAAGAGGAGCTCAAACTCCCTGCAGCAGCCACCGGTGGTGAATACTGGACCTTATCTCGCAGCCGGACTGGAGGTGGCTGATGGACATTGTCTTACATTGTATTCCTGGTTGTAAGTAACACAATTCTGTAACACTGGGCAGATGTCTCATTCCTCTGACAGCTTACTCCACTGTCACATGTGGCTAAAGTCAGATTTATGATCGGCCCTTTAAGACTGTAATAAATGTGGTTTGACGGTAGCAGTTTATCCGTCAGTGAGCAGCTTTACAAAAGTCGCACGTCTTTACGAAAAAGTCACATGTTCTATTAAAAAGTCTCATAAGATAAGCATGGTCCTCACTATTTTAAATAGTCGCAATAGTAAATCTGTCTAGAGATTAATTTACATAAGAAAACACGCCCACTTTTAGAAAACTGGCGAGCATAGTGCAGAGCAGAAAAAAGTTGCAATTTTTTGCGCAGTTTTAGCGATTGCTCAAAGATTTGAGACTTTTTCACTCCATTATTCTGACTTGAGCTAATGATAAATCTGGCCCATAATGTTCAATGTAAGGCCTTCCTCACACAACTGTTGTTTTGGCCCACGTCCTATCCACGTTTTTTACGGATTGCACGCGGACCCATTTATTTCTAAAGGTCTACAAAAAATGTGGGCAGAACATGGATGTTATCTGTGAATGGGAACCTTCTGGATTACATCAAGAGGCTGGAACTTCTTGATCCGACCTGATATTTCCCACATCTGGGTGTTTATTATAGTCTAACAGCTCTCTTTGCTGTTCTGAAAGTTTGCTACAATGTATCAGTGCAAGTAAATGTATCAGTCTGGGCCCAAGCTAAGAGGATTCTCCAGACTGGACACAATTAGGCCTCATGCACACAACCATTTTTCAGGTCCGCATCCGAGCTGCAGTTTTTGTGGCTCGGGTGCGGACCCATTCACTTCAGTGGGGCCGCAAAAGATGTGGACAGCACTTCGTGTGCTGTCCGCATCTGTTGCTCTGTTCCGAGGCCCTGCAAAGAAAATATAGCATGTCCTATTCTTGTCCGTTTTGCGGACAAGAATAGGCATTTCTACAATGGACCGCCCGTTCTGTTCTGCAAATTGCGGAAGGCACACGGACGGCTTCTGTTTTTTGCGGACCGCAAAAAACGGAACGGTCGTGTGCATGAGGCCTTAGATACAAAATTGTGTCTGTTTTCAGCCTCTGATTGCAGACAAACATTTGCTTACATCAAGCAAAGATTTAAAAAAAAAATGGTGCAAAACAAAGCAGAACAGTTGTTGCAGAAGATTGTAGTGACAATTGGGGGTCACGGTTGTGGGGACAGGCATGTCTTACTGGCCATTTATTGCACTGAAGCCAAGATGATGTAAAATCCCCAATAAAATTACTAAAGTTACAATGTGTAAGTGAAATCGGACGTTCTGCTCATTGCTTATTGAATTTGGATGGAGCATCGGCTGCAAAGTGAAGTGAATGGAGCGCCTCACAGCAGAGATTGATGCTCCAATTGTGGTGGAAATTAACTAAGTAATTGTGGGGGATTGAGGTCAATAGAACCATTAAAGGAAGGACGTTTAGTAAATAATTAATGTAACAATGTAGCAGATCGAGTGGCCCCTTTAAGGATGGGTCACACTAGATCTATGCAGCCTTATGACACCATTAATCCTGCAGTAGAAACAACCGTACAGGACCAACGCAAAATCCTAAAATGTCGGTTTTATTCCACTTTCTGTTGGATTTCTGTTCAGTTGGGAGTTTTGAACTACAAGGATTTACAAAATATTCATCCCTCCCGATCCTGCTTCTCCTTATATATCTTCTTAATTACCTACGTGAAAAGGTAACGGATTACCTGCCCTTAGGGCACTTTCACACTTGCGGCAGAGGATTGCGGCAGGCAGTTCTGTCGCCGGAACTGCATGCCAGATCCATCAATCCGGACGCAAACGGATGGCATTTGTCAGACGGATCCGTATGCGTGTCCATCTGACAAATGCATTGAAATTCTGAATCCGTCTCTCTGGTGTCATACGGAAAAACGGATCTGGTATTAATTTTTTTTGCATTTTTAAAGGTCTCCGCATGTGCAGACCGGAAAGCCTGATGTGTTTTGCCAGAACACTTTATGCCGGATCCGGCACTAATACACTTTAATACGGATCCGGCATTCCGCAAGTGTTCAGTATTTTTAACCGGAGAGAGAACTGCAGCATGTTGCGGAATTTTCTCTGTCCAAAAAAACGTGAGAGGGACTGAACTGAAGACATCCTGATGCATCCTGAACGGATCGCTCTCCATTCAGGAAGTATTAGGATAAAACTGATCCGTTTTTTCTGGTATAGAGCCCCTAGGACGGAACTCAATACCGGAAAACAAAACCGCGAGTGTGAAAGTGCCCTAAGAATACAATTGTTTATTCGATGCTAAACAGGGGGCGGGGCTGTGACTACCTCTCAGACAGGTTATACAGGCAGGTTGTCAGCAGTAATAGATGTTCCTGTAGTATAAGGTGTGTGGATCTCATGTCTGATCACATGTCATTATATCAGTGATGTCATCAGCAGGGGGCGGGGCTGTGACTACCTCTCAGACAGGATATACAGGCAGGTTGTCAGCAGTAATGGATGTTCCTGTAGTATAAGGTGTGTGATCTCATGTCTGATCACATGTCATTATATCAGTGATGTCATCAGCAGGGGGCGGGGCTGTGACTACCTCTCAGACAGGATATACAGGCAGGTTGTCAGCAGTAATAGATGTTCCTGTAGTATAAGGTGTGTGGATCTCATGTCTGATCACATGTCATTATATCAGTGATGTCATCAGCAGGGGGCGGGGCTGTGACAACCTCTCAGACAGGATATACAGGCAGGTTGTCAGCAGTAATAGATGTTCCTGTAGTATAAGGTGTGTGATCTCATGTCTGATCACATGTCATTATATCAGTGATGTCATCAGCAGGGGGCGGGGCTGTGACTACCTCTCAGACAGGATATACAGGCAGGTTGTCAATAGTAATAGATGTTCCTGTAGTATAAGGGGTGTGATCTCATGTCTGATCACATGTCAGTATATCGGTGATGTCATCAGCAGGGGGCGGGGCTGTGACTACCTCTCAGACATGATATACAGGCAGGTTGTCAGCAGTAATGGATGATCCTGTAGTATAAGGTGTGTGATCTCATGTCTGATCACATGTCATTATATCAGTGATGTCATCAGCAGGGGGCGGGGCTGTGACTACCTCTCAGACAGGATATACAGGCAGGTTGTCAGCAGTAATAGATGTTCCTGTAGTATAAGGTGTGTGATCTCATGTCTGATCACATGTCATTATATCAGTGATGTCATCAGCAGGGGGCGGGGCTGTGACAACCTCTCAGACAGGATATACAGGCAGGTTGTCAGCAGTAATAGATGTTTCTGTAGTATAAGGTGTGGATCTCATGTCTGATCACATGTCATTATATCAGTGATGTCATCAGCAGGGGGCGGGGCTGTGACTACCTCTCAGACAGGATATACAGGCAGGTTGTCAGCAGTAATAGATGTTCCTGTAGTATAAGGTGTGATCTCATGTCTGATCACATGTCAGTATATCAGTGATGTCATCAGCAGGGGGCGGGGCTGTGACTACCTCTCAGACAGGATATACAGGCAGGTTGTCAGCAGTAATAGATGTTCCTGTAGTATAAGGTGTGTGATCTCATGTCTGATCACATGTCAGTATATCAGTGATGTCATCAGCAGGGGGCGGGGCTGTGACTACCTCTCAGACAGGATATACAGGCAGGTTGTCAGCAGTAATAGATGTTCCTGTAGTATAAGGTGTGTGATCTCATGTCTGATCACATGTCAGTATATCAGTGATGTCATCAGCAGGGGGCGGGGCTGTGACAACCTCTCAGACAGGATATACAGGCAGGTTCTCAGCAGTAATAGATGTTCCTGTAGTATAAGGTGTGTGATCTCATGTCTGATCACATGTCATTATATCAGTGATGTCATCAGCAGGGGGCGGGGCTGTGACTACTTCTCAGACAGGATATACAGGCAGGTTGTCAGCAGTGATAGATGTTCCTGTAGTATAAGGTGTGTGACCTCATGTCTGATCACATGTCATTATATCAGTGATGTCATCAGCAGGGGGCGGGGCTGTGACAACCTCTCAGACAGGATATACAGGCAGGTTGTCAGTAGTAATAGATGTTCCTCTAGTATAAGGTGTGTGACCTCATGTCTGATCACATGTCATTATATCAGTGATGTCATCAGCAGGGGGCGGGGCTGTGACAACCTCTCAGACAGGATATACAGGCAGGTTGTCAGCAGTAATAGATGTTCCTGTAGTATAAGATGTGTGATCTCATGTCTGATCACATGTCAGTATATCAGTGATGTCATCAGCAGGGGGCGGGGCTGTGACAACCTCTCAGACAGGATATACAGGCAGGTTGTCAGCAGTAATAGATGTTCCTGTAGGATAAGGTGTGTGATCTCATGTCTGATCACATGTCAGTATATCAGTGATGTCATCAGCAGGGGGCGGGGCTGTGACAACCTCTCAGACAGGATATACAGGCAGGTTGTCAGCAGTAATAGATGTTCCTGTAGTATAAGGTGTGTGATCTCATGTCTGATCACATGTCATTATATCAGTGATGTCATCAGCAGGGGGCGGGGCTGTGACAACCTCTCAGACAGGATATACAGGCAGGTTGTCAGCAGTAATAGATGTTCCTGTAGTATAAGGTGTGGATCTCATGTCTGATCACATGTCAGTATATCAGTGATGTCATCAGCAGGGGGCGGGGCTGTGACTACCTCTCAGACAGGATATACAGGCAGGTTGTCAGCAGTAATAGATGTTCCTGTAGTATAAGGTGTGTGATCTCATGTCTGATCACATGTCATTATATCAGTGATGTCATCAGCAGGGGGCGGGGCTGTGACTACCTCTCAGACAGGATATACAGGCAGGTTGTCAGCAGTAATAGATGTTCCTCTAGTATAAGGTGTGTGATCTCATGTCTGATCACATGACATTATATCAGTGATGTCATCAGCAGGGGGCGGGGCTGTGACTACCTCTCAGACAGGATATACAGGCAGGTTGTCAGCAGTAATAGATGTTCCTGTAGTATAAGGTGTGTGATCTCATGTCTGATCACATGTCATTATATCAGTGATGTCATCAGCAGGGGGCGGGGCTGTGACTACCTCTCAGACAGGATATACAGGCAGCTTGTCAGCAGTAATAGATGTTCCTGTAGTATAAGGTGTGTGATCTCATGTCTGATCACATGTCATTATATCAGTGATGTCATCAGCAGGGGGCGGGGCTGTGACTACCTCTCAGACAGGATATACAGGCAGGTTGTCAGCAGTAATAGATGTTCCTGTAGTATAAGGTGTGTGATCTCATGTCTGATCACATGTCATTATATCAGTGATGTCATCAGTAGGGGGCGGGGCTGTGACTACCTCTCAGACAGGATGTACAGGCAGGTTGTCAGCAGTAATAGATGTTCCTGTAGTATAAGGTGTGTGACCTCATGTCTGATCACATGACATTATATCAGTGATGTCATCAGCAGGGGGCGGGGCTGTGACTACCTCTCAGACATGATATACAGGCAGGTTGTCAGCAGTAATAGATGTTCCTGTAGTGTAAGGTGTGTGATCTCATGTCTGATCACATGTCATTATATCAGTGATGTCATCAGCAGGGGGCGGGGCTGTGACAACCTCTCAGACAGGATATACAGGCAGGTTGTCAGCAGTAATAGATGTTCCTGTAGTATAAGGGGTGTGATCTCATGTCTGATCACATGTCATTATATCAGTGATGTCATCAGCAGGGGGCGGGGCTGTGACAACCTCTCAGACAGGATACACAGGCAGGTTGTCAGCAGTAATAGATGTTCCTGTAGTATAAGGTGTGTGATCTCATGTCTGATCACAGGTTATTATATCAGTGATGTCATCAGCAGGGGGCGGGGCTGTGACTACCTCTCAGACATGATATACAGGCAGGTTGTCAGCAGTAATAGATGTTCCTGTAGTATAAGTTGTGTGATCTCATGTCTGATCACATGTCAGTATATCGGTGATGTCATCAGCAGGGGGCGGGGCTGTGACTACCTCTCAGACAGGATATACAGGCAGGTTGTCAGCAGTAATAGATGTTCCTGTAGTATAAGGTGTGTGATCTCATGTCTGATCACATGTCAGTATATCAGTGATGTCATCAGCAGGGGGCGGGGCTGTGACTACCTCTCAGACAGGATATACAGGCAGGTTGTCAGCAGTAATAGATGTTCCTGTAGTATAAGGTGTGTGATCTCATGTCTGATCACATGTCATTCTATCAGTGATGTCATCAGCAGGGGGCGGGGCTGTGACTACCTCTCAGACAGGATATACATGGATGCCTCATGCCCAGGGCACAGCAGGTGGTAGGGGGTATTAAGGCTTCTATATCAGACACTTTTACCCAGGAGCACTGATTATTCCGGTCCGTTCGTCGCTCCGCTTTCGCGGCGGCAGGTGTTCTGCTTGTTCCAGTTGCAGGGATTTAGAATAAAGCCAATAAGGACACATCTATGACTGTGAAATGAATTCTGGGATTTGACTCCTGTAATAACAATGCCGGGGGATATTATTTGACTTTAGCTTTAAGTATTATTTATCAGAGAAACATTTCTGCCTAAATTGGATGTAAACAGCGGATTTTCTTTGGTTTTTCTCAAGATGTTGAATTAAGTAGTAATTTTTATGCTGCTAGGACTGTGAACTTAGCACAGACGGGGAATACATTACTGCCGAGCCGTCTCCTCTGCGGTGTCGCTGTAATAGCCGGATTTAAAGGGACAAAGGAGCGCAAATCACGACCAGGGAGCGAGGCGTCACCTGTACAGGAGCCTCAGGCAGGATAGGGTTACATGGATTTCTCAGGAATTGAGACTCCAAAGGTAGAAGCAATGAGAATACTCAGGGCCGTCATCTCTAGGACACATCAGGTGGGACGGGATCTGCTGGGCAAATTGGGGGTAATGCAGGATACACTGGGGGGATATGGGATGTACTGGGTTAGTATTAGATACATTATACTGTATATTGGGTGCATACTGGATATAACAGGTAATGTTACATACAGGAAACATTGGGCTAATATCGGATATGTGTGGTAATATTACTTAGGCCGGGGTAATACAGGACACATATTAAATACACTGAGCGTCTCAATGGCCTGGATGGTGGGGGGGGGGTCTTATAGGATTATACCACCACTGGTCACACAGGCCACCAATGTGTATTAAAAGCAAATACACCGATATAATATAGGATATTACATGGGGACGGGATACTTAAGATAAGGGCATTATTAGCTCTGCTTCATGTGAGCGATAATATCCAGACACATTGTTATCAGACAAGGCATCCCAAATATACCCTCCTCACCTGTAAGACACACCCACATCTGAGGAAGGCCACGCCTCTAATTGTAAGCCACTTCCCTGCGTGGGATGTCGTGGGACACATTTATCCAGAAATCTGATCTCATTTTGGGTTTGTTGTCGCTTTGCTCATCTCCTAATTTTACATTAATTAATCCTGTGACTTTTTTTTTCTTTTTTTTTTACACCCTCTATATACCCTGTGTATTATTACACCCTCTATATACCCTGTGTATTATTACACCCCCTATATACCCTGTGTATTAGTACACCCTCTATATACCCTGTGTATTATTACACCCTGTATATACCCTGTGTATTATTACACCCCCTATATACCCTGTGTATTATTACACCCTGTATATACCCTGTGTATTATTACACCCCCTATATACCCTGTGTATTATTACACCCTCTATATAGCCTGTGTATTATTACACCCTTTATATACCCTGTGTATTATTACACCCCCTATATACCCTGTGTATTATTACACCCTCTATATAGCCTGTGTATTATTACACCCCCTATATACCCTGTGTATTATTACACCCCCTATAGACCCATGTATTATTACACCCCCTATATACCCTGTGTATTATTACACCCTCTATATACCCTGTGTATTAGTACACCCCCTATATAGCCTGTGTATTATTACACCCTCTATATTCCCTGTGTATTATTACACCCCCTATATACCCTGTGTATTATTACACCCCCTATATACCCTGTGTATTATTACACCCTCTATATACCCTGTGTATTATTACACCCTCTATATACCCTGTGTATTATTACACCCCCTATATACCCTGTGTATTATTACACCCCCTATATACCCTGTGTATTATTACACCCTCTATATACCCTGTGTATTATTACACCCTCTATATACCCTGTGTATTATTACACCCTCTATATACCCTGTGTATTATTACACCCTCTATATACCCTGTGTATTATTACACCCTCTATATACCCTGTGTATTATTACACCCTCTATATACCCTGTGTATTATTACACCCTCTATATACCCAGTGTATTATTACACCCTCTATATACCCTGTGTATTATTACACCCTTTATATGCCCTGTGTATTATTACACCCTCTATATACCCTGTGTATTAGTACACCCCCTATATAGCCTGTGTATTATTACACCCCCTATATACCCTGTGTATTATTACACCCTCTATATACCCTGTGTATTATTACACACCCTATATAGCCTGTGTATTATTACACCCTTTATATACCCTGTGTATTATTACACCCTTTATATACCCTGTGTATTATTACACCCTCTATATACCCTGTGTATTAGTACACCCCCTATATAGCCTGTGTATTATTACACCCCCTATATACCCTGTGTATTATTACACCCTCTATATACCCTGTGTATTATTACACCCCCTATATACCCTGTGTATTATTACACCCCCTATATACCCTGTGTATTATTACACCCCCTATATACCCTGTGTATTATTACACCCCCTATATAGCCTGTGTATTATTACACCCCCTATATAGCCTGTGTATTATTACACCCCCTATATAGCCTGTGTATTATTACACCCCCTATATAGCCTGTGTATTATTACACCCCCTATATAGTCTGTGTATTATTACACCCCCTATATACCCTGTGTATTATTACACCCCCTATATACCCTGTGTATTATTACACCCCCTATATACCCTGTGTATTATTACACCCCCTATATACCCCTTGTATCATTACACCCCGTATATACCCTGTGCATTATTACATCCCCTATAGACCCATGTATTATTCTACCTCTATATATCCTGCATATTGTTATACCCCTTATAGACCCTGTGTATTTTTACACCCCCTATGTACCCCTTGTATTATTACACCCCCTATATACCCTGTGTATTAGTACACCCTCTATATACCCTGTGTATTATTACACCCTCTATATACCCTGTGTATTATTACACCCTCTATATACCCTGTGTATTATTACACCCTCTATATACCCTGTGTATTATTACACCCCTATATAGCCTGTGTATTAGTACACCCCCTATATAGCCTGTGTATTATTACACCCCCTATAGCCTGTGTATTAGTACACCCCTATATACCCCTTGTATTATTACACCCCGTATATACCTTGTGCATTATTATATCCCCTATAGACCCATGTATTAGTACACCCCCTATATACCCCTTGTATCATTACACCCCGTATATACCTTGTGCATTATTATATCCCCTATAGACCCATGTATTATTCTACCTCTATATATCCTGCATATTGTTATACCCCTTATAGACCCTCTGTATTTTTACACCCCCTATATCCCCGTGTATTATTATATCCCCTATGTACCCCTTGTATTATTACACCTCCTATATACCCCTTGTATTATTACATCCCCTATATACCCCTTGTATTATTACACCCCCTATAGCCCAGTGTATTATTACACCCCCTATATAGCCTGTGTATTATTACACCCCCTATATAGTCTGTGTATTATTACACCCCCTATATACCCTGTGTATTATTACACCCCCTATATACCCTGTGTATTATTACACCCCCTATATAGCCTGTGTATTATTACACCCCCTATATAGCCTGTGTATTATTACACCCCCTATATAGTCTGTGTATTATTACACCCCCTATATACCCTGTGTATTATTACACCCCCTATATACCCTGTGTATTATTACACCCCCTATATACCCTGTGTATTATTACACCCCCTATATACCCCTTGTATCATTACACCCCGTATATACCCTGTGCATTATTACATCCCCTATAGACCCATGTATTATTCTACCTCTATATATCCTGCATATTGTTATACCCCTTATAGACCCTGTGTATTTTTACACCCCCTATGTACCCCTTGTATTATTACACCCCCTATATACCCTGTGTATTAGTACACCCTCTATATACCCTGTGTATTATTACACCCTCTATATACCCTGTGTATTATTACACCCTCTATATACCCTGTGTATTATTACACCCTCTATATACCCTGTGTATTATTACACCCCTATATAGCCTGTGTATTAGTACACCCCCTATATAGCCTGTGTATTATTACACCCCCTATAGCCTGTGTATTAGTACACCCCTATATACCCCTTGTATTATTACACCCCGTATATACCTTGTGCATTATTATATCCCCTATAGACCCATGTATTAGTACACCCCCTATATACCCCTTGTATCATTACACCCCGTATATACCTTGTGCATTATTATATCCCCTATAGACCCATGTATTATTCTACCTCTATATATCCTGCATATTGTTATACCCCTTATAGACCCTCTGTATTTTTACACCCCCTATATCCCCGTGTATTATTATATCCCCTATGTACCCCTTGTATTATTACACCTCCTATATACCCCTTGTATTATTACATCCCCTATATACCCCTTGTATTATTACACCCCCTATAGCCCAGTGTATTATTACACCCCCTATAGCCCAGTGTAATATTATACCCCCTATATACCCCATGAATTATGATACCCCTATAACACAGTGTATTATTACACCCCTATAGCCCCGTGTATTATTATACCCCCTATAGCCCCGTGTATTATTACACCCCCTATAGCGCAGTGTATTATTACACCCCCCTATAGCCCTGTGTATTAATATACCCCCTATATACCCCATGTATTATTACACCTCCTATATACCCCTTGTATCATTACATCCCCTATATACCCCTTGTATTATTACACCCCCTATAGCCCTGTGTATTATTACATCCACTATATATCTCTTGTATTATTACACCCCCTATAGTCACATGTATTATTACACCCCCTATATACCCCTTGTATTATTACACCCCCTATAGTCCCATGTATTATTACACCCCCTATATACCCCTTGTATTATTACACCCCCTATAGTCCCATGTATTATTACACCCCCTATATACCCCTTGTATTATTACACCCCCTATATACCCCATGTATTATTACACCCCCTATATACCCCTTGTATTATTACACCCCCTATATACCCCTTGTATTATTACACCCCCTATATCCCCATGTATTTACCCTCATTCGTCTTGTCTTACAGATCTACCCGTCCCCCGCCTCAGTGTCTGCACTCGTGTGCTGCAGGGAGCGCGCTCTGCTCTGGAGATGTGTATTTGATCAGATTAAGCAGTTTTAAAACAGCGGAGATAATCGTATTGATCCCCTCCAAATGTCTGCTTAATTTTTCACGAGGTGTAGATTTCTCCAGGATCAATAACTTGCTGCTGCATCCCTCTCCTCCCAAATAAATGGTGTCTGTCTGAGAAACTTGATTCTTATGCTCAATTAGATTCATAAAACATTCCCAGACGCACAAAGCGCGGCGCTCAGCCTTCTGGGGTGATTGGTACAATGTCAGGCGGTGACCGTGGTCTTCAAGGTGACAGGGAGCGAGTCTGAGATCCGTCTGTCAATTCTCCATTGTCTTTATATTTAATCTCCAAATCTGCAGTAGAAATAACAATTCTTCATTGCGGCTGTTGTTACATTGTATTTTATTATCAGTTATAGATATTCCAGACCGTGCGCCGTGTCCATCACTAGCGTGTGGATGGCGGATGTGCAGGTAACCATGACACGTCGTAGCAATCCGGGAAATGTTCATTAGTTTCTAGGACATTACAGATGGCGTATTGTACATTTGCTACAGTGGCCGCCATATAAACTGTTTTCTATGGAAACGATCAAGTATTGTGGGAAATGTGTCCTGTGCACAACCGGCCGTGGTAACTGCACTAATGTCCCCCAGAACTGAGGTAACAGTTTGGGGGAGCAATCAAAGCGTGACGGCTCTTTCAGGTCCCCACCCGTCCCATGCACTAAAGTGGGGGCATTTTATTCTAGGTTGGGAGACACACGATGGCTCTGAATTATGGGACCATAAATAAGACATAAGGACTTCCAGCTCCAAGCAGAAATATATTCTTACAAATAATGGACATACACTGCATTGAGAAAGTCCTCACACCCCTCAGTGTCCTCACATTCTGTCCTCTCGCTCCTTGTGCCCTCAGTTCCCCCATCGTTCTGCCCTCAGTCCCAGAATAAGAAAGTGAGAAGAAGGTGAGAAACCTTCACTGATTTACTGAGAAGGAAAAACTAACATCTCACATGGACATAAGTCTTCAGCCCCTTTGGCTGGCGCCTGGTTTCCTCCAGACATGATGCTGCCACCACCATGCTTCACTGTACGGATGGTATTGGGCAGGTGATGAGCGGCGCCTGGTCTCCTCCAGACATGATGCTGCCACCACCATGCTTCACTATAGGGATGGTATTGGGCAGGTGATGAGCGGCGCCTGGTCTCCTCCAGACATGATGCTGCCACCACCATGCTTCACTGTAGGGATGGTATTGGGCAGGTGATGAGCGGCGCCTGGTCTCCTCCAGACATGACGCTGCCCCCACCATGCTTCACTGTAGGGATGGTATCGGGCAGGTGATGAGCGGCGCCTGGTCTCCCCCAGACATGATGCTGCCACCACCATGCTTCACTGTAGGGATGGTATCGGGCAGGTGATGAGCGGCGCCTGGTCTCCTCCAGACATGATGCTGCCACCACCATGCTTCACTGTAGGGATGGTATTGGGCAGGTGATGAGCAGCGCCTGGTCTCCTCCAGACATGATGCTGCCCCCACCATGCTTCACTGTAGGGATGGTATTGGGCAGGTGATGAGCGGCGCCTGGTCTCCTCCAGACATGATGCTGCCACCACCATGCTTCACTGTAGGGATGGTATCGGGCAGGTGATGAGCGGCGCCTGGTCTCCTCCAGACATGATGCTGCCCCCACCATGCTTCACTGTAGGGATGGTATCGGGCAGGTGATGAGCGGCGCCTGGTCTCCCCCAGACATGATGCTGCCACCACCATGCTTCACTGTAGGGATGGTATTGGGCAGGTGATGAGCGGCGCCTGGTCTCCTCCAGACATGATGCTGCCCCCACCATGCTTCACTGTAGGGATGGTATTGGGCAGGTGATGAGCGGCGCCTGGTCTCCTCCAGACATGATGCTGCCACCACCATGCTTCACTGTAGGGATGGTATCGGGCAGGTGATGAGCGGCGCCTGGTCTCCTCCAGACATGATACTTAGAATTGAGGCCAAAACGCTCAGTCTTGGTTCCATCAGAGCAGAGAATCTTCTTTCTCACCGTCTGAGGCTCCTTTAGGTGCTTTCTCATTATCGGGGATTGAGTGCAGAATAATGGGGGGAAACTTGAATTTTCTTTCTTTCTTTTTTTTTATTTTAGCACAAGGAGCAACATAAAATGTGAAAAAGTGAAAAGGTCTGAAGACTTTCCGAATGCACTGGGGAGTGCTGAGCCCTAGTGTCCGACGGAACCCAAAAGCCTCTATGACACATAAATAAGCACCAGGGTTATAGATGGTTCTATGGAACAAAAAGCAAGAGCCGCCTCCACACAACCTCTGGATGCAGCGGCCTAAGTAGAAATGACTGGGCCCCACCCCTCGTGCATCCCCCACTCCTGATGTCAAGATCATTCTCTCAGACGGGGTCCGGCCGCCGCTCCGTCCACTTCCTACAGTGTCTCTGTATATAATCTCATTTTATAATACTGTTGACGGGGCCCTGACAATAAAATATTTTAGTCCTCCTTCTTAGTGATAAGCGGTATAGGCAATATACGAATTCATGATATTTTGCAAATGTTGGGCCGAATATTCGCCATAAATTTGCAAATTCGAGATTTCGTGATCTCCATTCATTATTTACTTGATTGCGAAAATCGGTAATGTAATATATTTGCGATATAAATTTGCGATTAGAATATTCGCGATCAACACTTAAGGGGTAGGTAACTTTCCTATTGGTTGCTAGGGATGTTGCTAAGTGCTGATATTCGCAATAAATGCGCAAAAAAATTAGCATATTCGTGAATACGAATATATA
This sequence comes from Bufo bufo, assembly GCF_905171765.1. Lineage (NCBI taxonomy): Eukaryota > Metazoa > Chordata > Amphibia > Anura > Bufonidae > Bufo > Bufo bufo. Next base: position 5,142,228 of record NC_053399.1, on the reverse strand, counting down.
GCATTATATTCAAAATATTTGCGAATTCTCAAAGTGGCGATATTCGCAATTAAAATTTGCGATTCGAATATTTGCGCTCAACACTACTCCTTCTGAGTTCGGGCCACAAAGCAGCTGCTCCCCCTAGAGCTATGTCCCGTCTTGATGGAGTCGGGTATTTTACTGAATGCACCATCTTCAGGAGATGATTCTAGATAATAGTCTTCTGCACCCCAAAACCTTGACAGCGGTGCCCTATCCATTACTGGACTGGTCTCCATGGGTCTCCAGCACTAAATATTAGGGGAGTCACCGATAAAGCTGATTTGATACAAAATAACAAGACATGAGATAAACATCCTCATTTGTGTAAACATCCTGCCGCTTCCTCCGCCGGTGCCTCTTCTCCTGCGCCCCTCTTGATCGGTAACCCCCCAGTAGAGACCCTTCACCTCACAGGAGACAAGTAACCTGAGACGGTTCCTCACATATTTAATAGATTCCAAGCTCTCCTTTATTTCAGTAAGAGAACGCGGTGACCCGGAGAAGCGGCAGATTTTACCACTTCTAATAATACGGGTGCTGCTTATGTATTCTGAGATCAAACAGAGGCGGCTCCAGCCTGCGGCAAGCGTGCGAATTAAGAGCGGTCCTACACATTAGCGCAATACTTACAATCCCATGAAATTATTATTACTGGCTTGGGGTTTATTTTTTACTCCCTAAGCAAATATGTGAAGGGTAAGGAAGGGGGAGGGGGACGTTCCCCATCAAACAAGCTCCGCAGATGTAATGAAATTAAAGGATAAACTGCTGACGGGAATCGCCTGGATCTATGGAGCAAAGAGAAGTAACGTCGTAATGGGGGAAGGGTGCATGGGCAGGTGGGAATGAGCGCATAATGTGAAGATCTAATGTCATTGCCTATTACTGGGGTGTGATTATGGCTCTCAACACTCCGAACAACTAGACAGCAGGAAATATATATATTGTGATAAGGTGGACAGTGCAGGAAGGTGTGTATATCCCCCTCAGATACCTCAGTTGGGTGGGATAGCTAAAATCCAGGATGCAATAGTCTCAGCAGCATGTAGGTTGCTGAGACCAGGTTGTTTTTGGTATATTCTGGGCTGGATTTTAGTTGGATTGGCAGATAGGACTGGAAGTGGGATCTACCAATCCACACCCTTCCAGGACGGTCCAGAGAGGATCGCAGGTGAGGTCTGCGATTATCAGACTGGGATAAAGCACGTCCCAGGGTGTCAGGGGAGAGTGATTTGGAAGAGACCTGAGGCTCTGAGTGGTCTCAGCTGGGAGGGTTGAGGGGCCATGAGGCTACGTGATAGCTCAAAGTTTGGGGGACCCAGTGACGCCTGTGGAGCGAGGGTCGCATGGCCAGAGTCAGGAGGACTACTGGGCCATAATCCCCCAAAAGGTACTAGAGTTGTCACAGCCTGGAGGCTGCTGGACTGTTTGGCCTCATCCACACGACCGTTGTTTTATTCCGTGTCCGTTCTGCCGTTTTTCGTGATTTTCTGCAGACCCATTGACTTTCAATGGGTCTGTTGAAAACTCTGCTAATGCACCGTTTGTCATCCGCGTCCGTGATCCGTGGTTCCAGTCCGTCAAAAAAATATAACCTGTCCTATTATTTTCGCGGAAAACAGTTTGCGGACCCATTCAAGTCAATGGGACCGCTAAAAAACACGGAGGCACACAAGATTGTCGTCCGCGTTCGTTTTTTTCCTATCATTTGCATGGCAAACCTGTCTTAGATTTTTTTTTACTTTCCTTTATGTCTGGTGATCCTCCAAAAATAGAGGAAGACACACGGAAACAAAAACGGATCACGGAACAACAGAACCCCATTTTGCGGAACGGAACACAACAACGGTCGTGTGCATGAGGCCTTTGGCTGAGGAAAGCTGTATTTGATGTCCGTGTGTGAACAGGGCTCTCTAAGTGAGTCAGGGATACGTTATTTTGTATTAGCAAGTGCCTAGACGGGCAGGTGTTTATTTTGTATCATTTATGTTTGTGTTGGTGCCAAATAAAAGCGTTGTTTGGACCTTAATCCTGGTGTCCTGAAGAAGTATGTCGCTGCAACCCCCTGAAAGAAAGGCGATCCCTTACTATATAGATATATGACACATACAGTAGATATATATATATGACACATACAGTAGATATATATATATGACACATACAGTAGATATATATATATGACACATACAGTAGATATATATATGACACATACAGTAGATATATATATGACACATACAGTAGATATATATATATGACACATACAGTAGATATATATATATGACACATACAGTAGATATATATATATGACACATACAGTAGATATATATATGACACATACAGTAGATATATATATATATGACACATACAGTAGATATATATATGACACATACAGTAGATATATATATATGACACATACAGTAGATATATATATGACACATACAGTAGATATATATATGACACATACAGTAGATATATATATGACACATACAGTAGATATATATATATGACACATACAGTAGATATATATATATGACACATACAGTAGATATATATATATGACACATACAGTAGATATATATATATGACACATACAGTAGATATATATATATGACACATACAGTAGATATATATATGACACATACAGTAGATATATATATGACACATACAGTAGATATATATATATGACACATACAGTAGATATATATATATGACACATACAGTAGATATATATATATGACACATACAGTAGATATATATATATGACACATACAGTAGATATACTAGTTTTGCTATCTTTAACACTTTTTGCTGCCAGTTGCTTTGCATTATCCAGTTGTTGGTGCCTTAATCTTGTGAATTTGTATTATATTTTATGTAATTATAATTTTTTTGTGCTTTTAGGTCTGAAGTAGACAGTTATGTGATGGCTCTGTACAAGCAGCACATCCTATGCAGCCGTAATACAGAACCTGTAGGTCGCTGTGGATCAGTACTGGGGTCGTTCAATGACAATGGGGGAAAATAAATCAACCTAAGTTCCTTGTTTTTATCTTTCATTCAGTTGTTTTAAAAAAAAATGACTTTCCTTTAAAGAAGCGGCAGAGGAGCCATCTTGAGAAGGTCCTCATATTGTAAATGTTTAAACAGCCGTAACTAAGGAAAAAACTCAAGGAAAACAGTGGTATGTGAAGAAACTAAAGATTGCTTTATGCATAATGCTCCACCAGCAGTAACATGATGAAATATGATGGTTACACTTTAATTGCAGTTGACACTCAGCTGTGAGGACTCGCTCTACCAGCAGGGGGCGCTCAGGGGTAATCTACTGAAGGGGGTCGCTGTCTAGTGAGTGATGAGCCGCTGGGATGTCTGCAGATCACATCTGGCTCACTCCCTGGTGGCATCTAGGGGCACGGCCACACATTCAGGTTTCTTGATGCAGTTTTTGAAGGCAGCAGAGAGGAGTGACTTGCGTTGAGGGGAGTCGCTGAGAAGCTGCATAATATCCGCCCAGTATCATCTCCCACCGCGTAGAAGAGTCACATCCACGTCAGATACAGAAGTCAAGCTGTTTCCCGAGCTGCAGACCCCCACCTCCATCCAGTCCTCCGGCCCTCGGAGCGGCACCTGCGGTCAGAGGCAGCTCCGCGTTCTCCGACCCTCTCACTGCTCTTTCCCTGAAGCCAAAACTGTGAACATGTTGTTTTTGAGATTTTCTATGTATTTTACCCATAAAATCCATTTCTGTTGCTGCCTCCCCCGAGACCCGGCTGTAGGCTAAGTGAGTCTTATAAATATACATATCGTCTTATTAGGCGCGGGGCAGGGTTGATGTGTAAGTGTTTTTGCTGCACTTGATGCTTGCAGGTAGCGGGAGTCAGGGACGGACTCACAACTATATTCCTCCTTTGCTAATAGTCTGTCTCGTACCATTCCGCTCTGGAAAGAATCAGACACTGCCTTTGGCGCTCGGCAGTCTTCACCGTTTCATTAATTTGCAGTTGTTACCGGGAAGACTCCGCTTTGCCCTTTCTTTACAGAAACACCTCGCCTCGCTCACTCATTCTCTTAATAGGTCGGCCTCGACCTCTGTTTCCAAATGTTGACGTCTCCGCATTGTCTGCAGGCATTAAAATTTCATACTATTTTAATTTGCTGGTAATTACTGCTTGTCCTCTTCTCACCCAAGGAGAAGCAAATATGTATGGCTGAAGATGATCAGCGGCATCGCCAAAATAACACTGGGAGGGCTGATACATAACCTTGTGTGATAGCGGATCCAGACATTGGGAAGGTCACCGGTGCAGGGGTGGCACAGAGGATGGCACTGCAGTATTAAACCCCATCCTATGCATAACATAAAGAATCTGAACATGCTCAGGGCAAGTTAGATTGTCAGCTCCTCGGAATCGAAAACCATTGGCCTCTGTGAAATGGTGCAGGAAAGTAAAAAATAAAATGCACGAGACCCCGACCCTCCACAGGAGAAAAAGCCATAGGGTGACATGCCCGTTCTCTGTGACCAGGGCCAGACATGACCAAGCTCCATTTTGGTGCCCGAATTTGATTCTGGCTGTCCTCCTGGCATGTGGATTTAATATCTTTATGAACCCTGTGAACGTTAAGCTACTGATAACGGTGTGAGATGAGGTAGTATTGGGGCTATTTAACCCAAAGAGGGGTCTCTAAAACTGTACCCCAAAAAAGAAACACAAACTGATTCTCCACTGAGAACAACTCTCAGCAGCACGTGGAACAATCTGGCTTTCTTTCTCATTTATCAGCATTTCCCTTGGGTTAGAAGAGTTTGAATGATGCAGCTCTCTCCCCTCTCCCTCAGCAGGAAATCCCAGCAGCAATCATGTTAGTCATGACTAAAGAAAACTCCTGAACATGGAGCAACGTAGAACAGCCGGCTTACACCAATAATTCTGGGGCACATCCGATTTAGGGCGCAATCGGTGCATTTACTTTTGATGGTACTACTTTCTAGAATTCAGTTTGCAGATCACGAAGGCTTGACTTTTTGACAGTTGCTGCCGATCCTGACTCCTGTGGAGACATCTCCTCCTGGCATTTATCTCCTGGGCCCTTTCTTAACTTCCTGACTTGAACTTCTTAACTTCTTATGTCCCAGGATTCTTATTTTTCCTCTTTTTGGGCTCACCCCAAATTATCGTAAAGCTTTTTCTCTTGCAAATAACTGCACAAATTGGAGATTATTTGCAGCCTAACCAGCAGGCAGGGAATAGCAGAGTGCTGACGGTGGCAGGCAGCGGAGGCTCGGTGAGCTGCCAGCAGACAGCGCCTGCCAGGAAAGACCCCAAGTAGCTGAGCGCATTCTTCAGCCTCGTTGGCTACAAAGGACTCAAGGTTATTTAGCAACAAAATTGCGCTTTTTGCAAACAGTAAACGCAGCTCGTTCCCCGGTAATTAGTCACAATGGAATTCAGCAAAGGTCAACGGCTTGAAATATAGAGTTGTGTGCAGTGAAAACCCAAAATGATGGTTGGCATCCATTAACTCCAGTCACAGTTACCCCGGGAACTTCTTCTATCACCGTCTCAGGGTTCCCAAGTCTGTTTCAAGTGTGTTCTGAGAAGACTTGAACATCTGTTGAGTTTCCTCAGGCAAATCTATTCAGTAACTGCTTTATCACAAGCAACTGAGCCCCCGTCTGCCAGGACATAGCCCGGGAACAAGCGTCTGTTCCAAGTGGAAGCCTTGCTTCGTTTTGTTTTGACTTTACACTGATAAAAGTGGTTGGGGCGGAATGTGAAGGATTGTGGCAGACTCCGGTAAGAACATTCAGTAAGAATCAAAATGTTCTGCCTGGCTGATTGGACGGTTGGAAAATGTGAGGGATCCTTCTCGTTTTCTGGAAGTTTCACAGCTCTATAGATAATTCCTTTAAATGCAGGTAATGGCAGCTCCGTCCCTTTATCATACATGAAATCTATATGACTTATTCCGGGTCAGTACAGGGTCAGGCCTCATGAAGCAATAGGAGGCTGGACATCTTTCCAAGGAGGTCTCTTAGAACAGTAGGGAGTGCAGTCTACAAGGAGTGGGCGTGGACTACAAGGGGTGGGCGTGGACTACAAGGGGTGGGCGTGGACTACAAGGAGTGGGTGTGGACTTCAAGAAGTGGGTGTGGACTACAAGGAGTGGGTGTGGACTACAAGGAGTAGGCGTGGTGCATGCAGCGAATCCCAGCATTTATACGGAGGAGCAGATGGATCCCATTATAGCTGCGGTATCCGGCTATCAGGCTGTTCCTCTGCCGGATTGCTTTAGCGCTAGTGTGACTCTAACCTAAATATGGGACTTCCGGTTTCAATCTCCCACCATTTTCACAATCTCTGCTTGCTGACAGTGACTGTGAACTTGCTTCAGGCTAAAAAAAACCTGTCCTGACCCTTTGTTTTTTTACAGCTGCGGTATTTGCTACAATTGTACCCAAACAAGGAAAATATCCCAGACACTGCACTAATACATTGTATCAGTCATCAGCCTCGGAATCTAAACAATGAATGCTCCAATTCACTGACAGCAAGCAGAGACCTTACACTATAGATTGGAAAGCTGCAGAGCTGTTCTTGATACTGTGATGCAGCTCTTTTTACATCACTCTGGACCATCCCTTTAAGGGGTTAAGCGCACATTATGCCGCCTCGTCTTGCCGCCCGCGGTTTTTCCTGCCTGCCGCGGTGTATATCTGGCCTGGAATGTTCCGGGCTCCTCGTTTGCTGACACTCTCAGCACAGATCCATATTTCCTGCCCTCTTTGGGTACGGCGATATACATGGGTTATTGTGCGCAAATGAAAGCTAACGAGTTTCTAAGACAACAAGCGATTCATGCGTCCAAGTTTTATGTAACGAGCTGCCCGCGCTTTTCTAATGAAGCCGCTTGAGTCATGGCCGCTATTGATCTGACGGCTGCATGTATAGAGCCGGTGTCAGGACACACAATAACATCCACACGTCTTCTTTATGGCGGCTGCCGCCTTCTGACGACGCTGTTGAGCTGTCGCCATCGATTTCAATGCACTGAGGCGAGAAAAGTCACCCGCCGCAGAGCTCGGCATCCTACAGGAGGAGGCGCGTGGTGACAGCGCTGTGCTTATGTCTGCTGCCTCGGAGGTCGCATACCTGGGGCACTGCGTCCCCCGGTCACCGAGGTACCACTGTGGATGCCCAGGCAATTACACAACCCCCACCATCTCCAGCGGCTCTGTGCATGTGTCACTGCAGTTCTGGTATTCTATTCATGAACCAGGAGGCCCAGGCTGAACAGATAAGATATGAAGCCCCGGGGGTGCAATGCACAAACCATCCCAATAATTGACCACAGTCCTGGTAGACTGCAGGGATCAACAGGATCCTTTTAAAATAGCAGTGGCCCCTTTGCCAGCAGGGCCCCTGTACAGCTGCACACATGGTAGGAGCCTCACTGGAAAAGTGGTGACAGATGAGCTGCACATATGACATGGGCATACTCACGTGCATTGTTACAGTCACCACTGCTGTCAGTCTTCACTGCAGTTACGGCATTGTATTCAGGATTAGCATTGTTATAGTAGATTTCCAAATAGGGGAGATCTGCAGAGGATACAATGGTGAGAGGAATCAGAATGACCATAGGAGCCAATGGAGGTAACAGCCCTGCATCTAATACATGGATTTACTCTCTGGGCCCCCTCTGGGGGTGGCACGATTAAAACACTTGATTCCTGGCACGAGCGGCAGCCACTTACTGAACGTGCCGTCCGGACACGGCCGCGGTCACATGACTCACGGTCAGCGCCCCATTCCTGCTGACATTTGCATTTCCACTGAACATCCCTGAAATCTCTTGCTTGCTGCAGTAAAAGGTCCATTCTTCCCTCAACAGATGGAAGTCATTTCAGACCTAAATATAATTCCTGGGCAGACACAACACCTGCGCAGATTCCGACAGGAAAAAACTTCCCAGGAATTTCCTCTCCTCTCCTGGATGAGAAAGGGAACGTTTTCTGTATTGGAAGGACTTGCCCGTAAAGAGGAGCTGTCACCCCTCCTGACATGGCAGTTTTACTAACTTCTTGCATCCCCCATGTCATAGCAATCTGTTCTTATGACTCTATGTTGTGCCGTTCCTCTGTTATTCCTGCTAGAAGTTACTAGCAGTTTGCAATAAACATCTGACCATTCAGTCAGTGCTGCCAGTGGCAGATTGCAGGGACCCCCCCTCCCCCTACTGGTAACACCCATCTGGACCTCCATTACAATCTTCTAATAATTAATTCATAATTTGTAGCAGGAACAATAGAGGAATGTCATAACACCGAGTTAAAGGAATAGATGCTCCAGAATTGTTATCACACAAGGAATGCCAGTAGTTACTAAAACAGACCTATCAGGAGAGGCGAGACCTCCAGGCCCATACATTTACCTACACTGATACATTGTAGCAAATTATAAGAACAAGAGAGAAGTGTGCTGCTGATGTGTTTACCGCCCAGACTGGATAATGTGTGACAAACCATCAGCTGTGAGAAGAATCTAAACAGGTTTTCAGCCCCTGGGTGTAAACAAGAACGTTCTATTCACTGACAGCAAGCAGAGATGTTACTAAGATTGAGGAATTACAACCCAAAGTCTATTCGAAAGGCTGTTTTCCTGCACGATCCTTCTCCGCAGCGCTTTCCTCTGGTGGTTGCCGCCACCATTTACCTGTCACTCAGCATCACGTCTCGTGCCCGCAGCTGACTTCTTACATATGTTTTCTCGCAGTCCCTCCAGATGTCTGACAACCACAGTAACGACAACGCAGCTGTCACAGGGGGCTCAGCGTCATCATACCAGGATCACACATGCATTGAATCCGCTGTAAGCTCAATGTCAGGAGGACGCCAGATTATCACATCTGATAGGAGGAAGGAGCAAGACATGTGCCAGAAAAGCAGATACAAAGTGACAGCTCTGCAGCTGTGGCAGAGAGTGACTGGCAGAGATAATACAACACACCTGGAGGCTTGAGGGTGATGAGGATGATGAGGGTGATGGTCCTCTAGGAACAAAGACTCAGAAAGGCAATGTTAATGAATGATGACAGACACGATCAGAGGTGCCCGTATTAAACCTATGCCCCCCCCCCAATTTCTGTAAATAAGTTTTACAACCATCTGACAGACTGTACACACCATTTCAAGACCTCTGCTTGCTGTCAGTATAAGATCATTCATTATTTACTTTCAGAAGCTGAAGACTTGTCCTCCCCGGGCTCGGCTCTCACATTACGAGCATACAAGTAAAAAGAGAGAGCGCCCTAAAAACGATACATATAGAAAGTATACAGGCCCATCATCTCATTGTGTTATACCGCCAGATCCTGTACCTGCTTCCTGACGGCGACAGACCCCCAATGACGCTTCTTTCAGCTGCATTCTCAGTGCTAGGAGAGAGGCCCCAATAATCTTCGCAGCGACCTTTACCACTTTTTGCGACACCTTTTTTTCCACACTGATGCGGCCTCCATACCGTACAGTAATACCGTTACATAACACGCGTCTACCGCACCATGCAGAGACCATGTCAGATTATCTGACCCCGAGAAACTTTATAGTGTGAACAATCTCAGCCAAGGCCCCATTGATGTCAATAGGCCCAGGTCCAGCTCTTCAGGTCGATCACACAGATCATAGCAGAGCGGTGAAAACAGAGCAGCCTTCATATGACAGCCGCTCCGCTCTCAATGATCAGAAACAGTCCCTTCCTCTGCGGTATGTACCACATCCATAGGAAGTGCCCCCTCCGGTGGACGATCCCATGTCTGACACTTGCCCCTCTGTAAGTAAGCAGTTGGACCCCTTACCTTCTGGGCCTGGTCACCTGAGGTCAGACACCCACTTGTCCTCCTGTTGTGTTGTGTGCCGTCTACAGCAGAACCTGCCTGATTCCCTCCATCTACAAGGCCGAGTGGCGGTCACTCCATGGAGGGCGGCAGTCCCTCCAGAGCAGCAGTCACTCTAGGGCGGCAGTCACTCCAGAGCAGAAGTCACTCCAGAGCAGAAATCACTCCAGAGCAGAAGTCACTCCAGAGCAGAAGTCACTCCAGAGTGGCGGTTACTCCAGGGCGGCAGTCACTCTAGGGCGGCAGTCACTCCAGAGCAGAAGTCACTCCAGAGTGGCGGTTACTCCAGGGCGGCAGTCACTCTAGGGCGGCAGTCACTCCAGAGCAGAAGTCACTCCAGAGCAGAAGTCACTCCAGAGTGGTGGTCACTCCAGAGCAGCAGTCACCGTAGGGCGGAAGTCACTCCAGAGCGGAGGTCACTCTAGGGCGGCAGTCACTCCAGAGCAGAAGTCACTCCAGAGTGGCGGTTACACCAGGGCGGAGGTCACTTCAGAGCGGTGGACACTCCAGGGCGGCGGTTACTCCAGAGTGGCAGTCACTCCAGAGCAGCAGTCACTCTAGGGCGGCAGTCACTCCAGAGCAGAAGTCACTCCAGAGCAGAAGTCACTCCAGAGTGGTCGTCACTCCAGAGCAGCAGTCACCGTAGGGCGGAAGTCACTCCAGAGCGGAGGTCACTCTAGGGCGGCAGTCACTCCAGAGCAGAAGTCACTCCAGAGTGGCGGTTACACCAGGGCGGAGGTCACTTCAGAGCGGTGGACACTCCAGGGCGGCGGTTACTCCAGAGTGGCAGTCACTCCAGAGCAGCAGTCACTCTAGGGCGGCAGTCACTCCAGAGCAGAAGTCACTCCAGAGCAGAAGTCACTCCAGAGTGGCGGTTACTCCAGAGTGGCGGTTACTCCAGGGCGGCAGTCACTCCAGAGTGGCGGTTACACCAGGGCGGAGGTCACTTCAGAGCGGTGGACACTCCAGGGCGGCGGTTACTCCAGAGTGGCAGTCACTCCAGAGCGGCAGTCACTCTAGGGCGGCAGTCACTCCAGAGCAGAAGTCACTCCAGAGCAGAAGTCACTCCAGAGTGGCGGTTACACCAGGGCGGAGGTCACTTCAGAGCGGTGGACACTCCAGGGCGGTGGTTACTCCAGAGTGGCGGTCACTCCAGGGCGGAGGTCACTCCAGAGTGGCGGTCATTCCAGGGCGGAGGTCAGGTCACTCCAGAGGGGCAGATTTGTGAGCGGCTCCAGGTCGCCCGGTTATCCTGTACTCGAGAAATGATGGGCTTTTTACGACTATATTTATGTCACAAATGATTACGGCTGAATCGAATCCCGCTACAATTTACCATCAGGACGACACGAGCGCCATTCAATAATTATAAAACATTGGGGCAATGGCCGCCCATAAAGCCTGTATTTTGGCTGGCGGTATTGACAGTCTGTGCGGTTTGTAAATCCCTGATGTCCTGCACATCGTGTCCGGAGGTTATATATATTGGAAGAGTCTCCGCAGCTCGCACCGGATCCATAAACAACTCGTCTCATTTGTGGGAGAGCGTAATCAGCCGGCAATTATCCCCCGGGGCCTCCGCAATACAATAAAGAGATACATCATCTACCAACATCCCACCAACATCTCGCCCCAGTGTGCTGAGCAAGGACGACCTGGGACTGTTGCACAGAGGTTCACTGCAGCAAAGTGCATGAAGCAGGAGGAGGACGCCCCCGCCAGAGCAGCTGACCGCACACACGGCGACTGACACTTCAGTGCATTATACCACATTGTGTCATTGGACCCCAGAATATTACACTGCACTGCTGTGCTGCATTGTGTATAACAGTATATGTGTTACGTATAGCACTTGAGTGCACTGTATGGTGACTGAGCATGCATGTCCACCAGCACCCAGCTCTTTAGAAGGACCTGTACATGAACACCAGGTGGCGCCATACTATGTAAGTAAATGAACACCAGGTGGCGCCATACTATGTAAGTAATTGAACACCAGGTGGAGCCATACTATGTAAGTAACTGAACACCAGGGGGTGCCATACTATGTAAGTAACTGAACACCAGGTGGAGCCATACTATGTAAGTAACTGATTACCAGGTGGAGCCATACTATGTATGTAAATAAACACCAGGGGGAGCCATACTATGTAAGTAAATGAACACTAGGGGCGCCATACTATGTAAGTAAATGAACACCAGATGGTGCCATACTATGTGAGTAACTGAACACCAGGTGGAGCCATACTATGTAAGTAACTAAACACCAGGTGGAGCCATACTATGTAAGTAAATGAACACCAGGGGGAGTCATACTCTGTAAGTAAATGAACACTAGGGGCGCCATACTATGTAAGTAAATGAACACCAGATGGCGCCATACTATGTAAGTAACTGAACACCAGGGGTCACCATACTATGTAAGTAACTGAACACCAGGTAGAGCCATACTATGTAAGTAACTGAACACCAGGGGGAGCCATACCAAGTAAGTAAATGAACACCAGGGGTGCCATACTATGTAAGAAAATACATACCAGGTGGCGTCATACTATGTAAGTAAATGACGACTAGGTGGCGACATACTATGTAAGTAAATGAACACCAGGTGGAGCCATACTATGTAAGTAACTGAACACCAGGGGTCACCATACTATGTAAGTAACTGAACACCAGGTAGAGCCATATTATGTCAGTAACTGAACACCAGGGGTCACCATACTATGTAAGTAACTGAACACCAGGTGGAACCATACTATGTAAGTAACTGAACACCAGGGGTCACCATACTATGTAAGTAACTGAACACCAGGGGTCACCATACTATGTGAGTAACTAAACACCAGATGGAGCCATATTATGTAAGTAAATGAACACCAGGTGGCGCCATACTATTTAAGTAACTGAACACCAGGTGGAGCCATACTATGTAAGTAACTGATCACCAGGTGAAGCCGTACTATGTAAGTAACTGAACACCAGGGGGAGCCATACTATGTAAGTAAATGAACACTAGGGGCGCCATACTATGTAAGTAAATGAACACCAGATGGCGCCATACTATGTAAGTAACTGAACACCAGGGGTAACCATACTATGTAAGTAACTGAACACCAGGTAGAGCCATACTATGTAAGTAACTGAACACCAGGGGGACCCATACTATGTAAGTAAATGAACACCAGGGGCGCCATACTATGTAAGAAAATACATACCAGGTGGCGTCATACTATGTAAGTAAATGACGACTAGGTGGCGCCATACTATGTAAGTAAATGAACACCAGGTGGAGCCATACTATGTAAGTAACTGAACACCAGGGGTCACCATACTATGTAAGTAACTGAACCCCAGGGGTCACCATACTATGTAAGTAACTGAACACCAGGTAGAGCCATACTATGTAAGTAACTGAACACCAGGGGGAGCCATACTATGTAAGTAAATGAACACCAGGGGCGCCTTACATCCCAGGTGGCGTCATACTATGTAAGTAAATGACGACTAGGTGGCGACATACTATGTAAGTAAATGAACACCAGGTGGAGCCATGCTATGTAAGTAACTGAACACCAGGGGTCACCATACTATGTAAGTAACTGAACACCAGGTAGAGCATACTATGTCAGTAACTGAACACCAGGGGTCACCATACTATGTAAGTAACTGAAAACCAGGTGGAACCATACTATGTAAGTAACTGAACACCAGGGGTCACCATACTATGTAAGTAACTGAACACCAGGGGTCACCATACTATGTAAGTAACTGAACACCAGGGGTCACCATACTATGTGAGTAACTAAACACCAGATGGAGCCATACTATGTAAGTAAATGAACACCAGGTGGCGCCATACTATTTAAGTAACTGAACACCAGGTGGAGCCATACTATGTAAGTAACTGAACACCAGGGGGAGGCATACTATGTAAGTAAATGAACACTAGGGGCGCCATACTATGTAAGTAAATGAACACCAGATGGCGCCATACTATGTAAGTAACTGAACACCAGGGGTCACCATACTATGTAAGTAACTGAACACCAGGGGGAGCCATACTATGTAAGTAACTGAACACCAGGGGTCACCATACTATGTAAGTAACTGAACACCAGGGGTCACCATACTATGTAAGTAACTGAACACCAGGGGGAGCCATACTATGAAAGTAACTGATCACCAGGTGGAGCCATACTATGTCAGTAACTGAACACCAGGTGGAGCCATACTATGTCAGTAACTGATCACCAGGTGGAGCCATACTATGTATGTGGAGCTCCCCCATTATTCTACAAACTCTATGTGTGAAAACTGCGTAAATGGAAGCAGGACAGAAGTTTTTGCCCTAAAATCCATCCCTGAACTCAGCCGATGTCATCTTCTTCTAATCAGTCATTTCTCTGGTTGTTCTGCTTCTGAGACACATGGGTTACCCCCAACACAACTCTCACAAAGACTGTCACCCAGCTTTCCCAGTGTACAGAATGGTACAGTGATACAGGTTAGATACTGTGAAGATTACATGACAACCAACATGGCCATGGACCCAAACATCAAATATTACAATGTGATCCGTTACATTGTATCAGTATCTGTTGCATTGTATCAGTGACATTTACTAACATTCCATTCACTACAATGTAACATCTGCTCATCCAAACAGGTCAGTTTTTTGCCGCTTGTGCTCGGGCAGAGCCGCCGCTGTTCTTTATTATCCAGAATCCAAGAGATGGTAAAAGAAACTTCTGCAGGAAATGAGTTTTCTTTGATTTGTTCCATCTTCTCCGGCGAGGAGGATTCTGCATTCGCTTCTTGCTCTTCACATTCCGGTAATTGCAGGAGACTTCTATAAGGAGATCTCTTCCAGGAGTGAGAAGTTAGCAGCGGCTCGTACATCGTATCCTCCGGGCTTCGAAGCACCTGAGCTCGGCTCATCATCTGCATGAAATGGCTTTCTAGAGAATCTGATACCTTACTAATCTCCGGCAGCGCAATTCTTCCCAGGCGCCAGTGATAGCCGCCACAAATTTACCAAGTTTAGAATCTATTAAAGTCCACTCTCACATAACCAGTTATTGCGAGGAACATCTATTATTCAGCGACGGGATGAACGCTAAATCTGCCTGAAATTGCCGAGCGTATCACACAGCTGCGTCCCCTGGAATACGAAATCGGGCTCTGAGTCCCTCAGGAATGTTAATGCGGTGGAGTTATAAGGGATGGCGGAACGACTGGCGCAGCCTCCGACATCTCCTCAGAGTTGCACAAAGTAGCAATAAAGCGTCACAAGTCACCGCAGCGCAATTCTAAGTAGATAATGGATATTACGGGCATTGTTATATACACCGGCGGCCTGGCACTCAGCACCAATGGGCTGCACCGCAGAGGAAACAGTGCACATGGCTGCCATTGTGATAGGCCACTGAGTCAGCCTCTCCTGTCTTGGATATTTTCCATGGCTGACAACTGCCAAGCGCGGCGGCCATTACAGTGCCCATGAGGGTTGTCACTCAGCTTTCCAGACCTGAATGGTATGCAGAAATGTATTCTTATTAAAGTGAAATCTTCCAGCTTTCTTTTGTTGTTCTTCCTGTGTCAGTTTGTACTGTAGTTCTGTATTCTATTCATCATATAGTTTGGGAACAACAGAGTCCTCTGCATTAGGGGAGGTAACTCAATCAGTAATACTGCAGCATAAATGAAGGGGGGAAGTCACCAGCATGTCAATTCCAGATGACATTCTGTCAGTGAATGGAAGCATTCCTGCTCACACCTAAAGGCAGAAAACCAGACGTAATCTCGTTCTGCTCATACAACCGAGGGTCTTGTTAAAATGTGTAAAAGAAAGCATGGAACTAAATAGCTTGGGCTGCAGACTGATACATTATACCTGCACTGATACAATGTAGCGAAGTATTAAACCAAGATATACAATAATGCTGCTAATGTTTTTAGTTATTAACAAAGGATACCATCTAGACTGGATACAATTGTAGCAAACCCTCAGCTGTGATGTCTGAACAGATTTTCTGAGCTTAGATGCAAGCAAAAACCTGTCCGTTCACTGACAGAAAGCAAAAATCCTAAGAAAGATATGATATTGATAATGATCTTGAAAGGCTAATTACTGTGTAATAACCATTTCTTCCACTTTCTACTATACTTTAAATGGCATTTATTAAGATCTCTGCTTGATTTCAGCAGATGGATCTGGAGCCCAGGGGGTGCATAACTTTGAAATGGTGAGCAACACATCAGGGTACAATTCACTGATCTATTTGCTACAATGTATCCCTTTAAAGACAGTTTATACAGTATATTATAAGTATTGTCTAGACTGCATCCAGTTGTAGCATCTGCTTGTAAACCATAACATTTCCAATGAATGACAGCAAACAGAGGTCTTAAAAGAGGTGCAAGGAGCTCACCAACCTTGAGGAACACCGAGCAGTACATCAGCAGACAGATCTCTGTTTGCTACAATTAGGGATGAAACATCCGAAGTCGATTTGCATAAAACTTTGTTTCAATGCTGTACAGAGTGAGCGCTCCGTACAGTATTAGAATGTATTGGCTCTGATGAGCGGAAGTTATTACTTCGCAAAGTCACGCGAGGCTTCGTGTAATAACTTCGGGAAATACTTATTACTGTAAAAAACCTTGTAACCGAAGCAGAGTTCGTGAAATGGGTTTTTACAGTCTAAATCAATTTCTGAAGCTATTATGTGAAGCAATAACTTCCGCTCATCGGAGCCAATACATTCTAATACTATACGGAGCGCTCGCTCAGTACAGTATTGAAACGAAGTTTTATGCGAATTGACTTCGAATGTTTCATCCGAAGTCGATTCGCTCATCCCTAGCTACAATGTTTCAAGCAGATAAAATGTGTCAGTCTGGAGTCTGTTTATACAACACAGTTATCCTCTAACTGAATACAAGATTTCCATTGACTGCAAGCAGAGGTCCTGAAGATGGAACACAAATACAAGGCCAACGTCTGTTTTAGGCCTTGTTCACATTTCCATGGGTGTTTGACATCCGTGAAAAAATCAGTCCGTGTTTCATCTGTGAAGATGTCCGTGAAGGATACATGTTTGGTCCGTGTGTCAGTTTTTTGGCTGAAAATTTATTTCACAAACATCTCCTATCAGCGGTCAGTGAAAAACGGACCAAACACGGGCGCAACATGGATGCCGCCCATGCTGCGTGTGATTTTCACTGACCCATAGACTTCAATGGGCATGGTGGTCCGTATCACAGACCCAAGTAATGCATGTCTCGGTGATCTACAGGCAGTAAAAAAAATACTGATGTGTGAAGAGACACTGAAATAAATGGGTGCGTGCGCTGTCCGTGGAAAATGCAGCGAAAAACGGAAATGTGAATGAGGCCTTAGTATTTTGCAGCTTCTCATCCAGACGCTTCCCAGTCTCTGGTGTCACTTCAAGGTGAATGGAGATGCCCTGAGGTCGCCATCATGAAGAGCAGGTCGCCGACAAGTCAACCATTACCGTGCGTATCATGTCATATTCCGGATTTCATATCCCAGCAGATGCTGAGAGTTTCATTAAATAGATCAGGAAGATGTAATCGCCCCTCGTGTTTTCTTAAGCTTAATTATAGGATCGCCAGAGGGGAACCAGAAAAAAACACTTCATGGAAACATAAAGGAGAACAGTGGCGGCGGGAGAAGGAGGGGCGACCTGAGGGGTCTGCGGGAACGCCGCAATAACCGCCAACTGTATAATTATTGAAGGTGATGAGATATCTGCACGCACTGTATGCCTTCCTGGATCACATGTGGCAATTAACACAGCAAAACACTAATTACTTCTCCCAAGTAAAACACATTAGGCGTAAGCGCGGTGGAGGTGGCGCGAGTCCTGCCGCAGTTGAGGCGGTGAACGGCTGAGACTCTGATGCCCTTTAAGAGCAGAGGGTAAGACAGCCATTAAGCAGCGTGTCGTCGGGCCCGGGGCGGCGCGGACCACGTTGGGCGTGAAATGAGCTCACATTTCAGTGATGATGAATTATGTCCCAGCGACGTTCATCACAATACATACGGGGGGAGGGGGTGAAAGCAGTTCAGTTCTATTGACTTCTATGGATAAAGGAGAAACTAACTACTTCCCCTCTCCCCAAACTGCACTTCCCAGAATTCCTCACTTCTCCACTAGCTTCCGTTAAAAATGAAATAACCGCCAGCCTGACACGTCCCTGATGGATTCGGTCACTGACACCAATATAGAGGCAGAGACAGAATGCGGGAGCCTCCTACTGTGATTGACTGCCAGGAAGAACTAAGAGAGGACGGGAGGCGTCTGTGGGGGACCAGGTGAAAAAACCTTCACATCCAGTGACTGACAGATATCAGCACAGTACGTCCGGTCTATGAAACTGATGGGAGGAGAAGGCTAGAGCTGAGATTACAAGAGAAAGAGAGCACGCTGTGGTTGTACAGGAGGCAGAGACTGCACCCAGCAAAGGCATGGGGAGAGGAGACTGCACCCAGCAAAGGGGGAGAGGAGACTGCACCCAGCAAAGGCATGGGGAGAGGAGACTGCACCCAGCAAAGGCATGGGGAGAGGAGACTGCACCCAGCAAAGCCATGGGGAGAGGAGACTGCACCCAGCAAAGGGGGAGAGGAGACTGCACCCAGCAAAGGCATGGGGAGAGGATACTGCACCCAGCAAAGGGGGAGAGGAGACTGCACCCAGCAAAGGCATGGGGAGAGGATACTGCACCCAGCAAAGGGGGAGAGGAGACTGCACCCAGCAAAGGCATGGGGAGAGGAGACTGCACCCAGCAAAGGCATGGGGAGAGGATACTGCACCCAGCAAAGGGGGAGAGGAGACTGCACCCAGCAAAGGCATGGGGAGAGGAGACTGCACCCAGCAAAGGCATGGGGAGAGGAGACTGCACCCAGCAAAGGAGAGAGGAGACTGCACCCAGCAAAGGCATGGGGAGAGGAGGCAGCACCCAGCAAAGGGGGAGAGGAGACTGCACCCAGCAAAGGGATGGGGAGAGGAGGCTGCACCCAGCAAAGGCATGGGGAGAGGAGACTGCACCCAGCAAAGGCATGGGGAGAGGAGACTGCACCCAGCAAAGGCATGGGGAGAGGAGGCTTCACCCAGCAAAGGCATGGGGAGAGGAGGCTTCACCCAGCAAAGGCATGGGGAGAGGAGACTGCACCCAGCAAAGGCATGGGGAGAGGAGACTGCACCCAGCAAAGAGATGGGGAGAGGAGGCTGCACCCAGCAAAGGCATGGGGAGAGGAGACTGCACCCAGCAAAGGCATGGGGAGAGGAGACTGCACCCAGCAAAGGCATGGGGAGAGGAGACTGAGCCCAGCAAAGGCATGGGGAGAGGAGACTGTGCCCAGCAAAGAGATGGGGAGAGGAGGCTGCACCCAGCAAAGGCATGGGGAGAGGAGACTGCACCCAGCAAAGGCATGGGGAGAGGAGACTGCACCCAGCAAAGGCATGGGGAGAGGAGACTGAGCCCAGCAAAGGCATGGGGAGAGGAGACTGTGCCCAGCAGAGGCATGGGGAGAGGAGGCTGCACCCGGCAAATACATAAGAGGACAGGACTAAACCATGGAGCGCAGAGGAGGAAGAGACTACACACATGACTGTACAAGAGGAAGATATTGAATGCAGCAACTGCACGGCAGGAAGTTACTGCACAGGAGGAAGAGACTGCCCCCAGTGACTGCACAGGAGGAAGAGACTGCACCCAGTGACTGCACAGGAGGAAGAGACTGCCCCCAGTGATTGCACAGAGGGAAGTGACTGCACAGGAGGAGGACACTGCACTCTCTTGGTGTAAAGCATTGTGATGTGGGTAGTTCGGGGCCGTGCGGCTGTCACCGGTATTGATCGTCGAGCACTGATTGATTACAATGTGTCTGCAGTGATAGGTGGCTGGAATTGTTTCAGGTTGTCTCAAATGTGACTGTCAGGAGGACAGCGGATTATCCCTCATGGGGTAATCAAACTCCCTCTGACTGTCTATTTCTGTTATGGCCGGGGACTGGGGCGTAGCTTTAGGCGCTGTACAGGTGACAGTCACATAAGGGTTTTGGCTGAAGTGACCTGGCGGCCATGATGGTGGTCACCCAGCTTTCTCAGATACAGATATAACTTAGGAGAGGCTGAGCAGAAGACGCGGACTCCAGGGTGGGAAGGTCTCATTATATTCTGTATAACATGGCTGCCCCGCCGCTTCATCATCTTTGCGTCTCCGTTAATCAGCGGCGACTCGCGCTGCGGCGCTCCTTCTCCTCTGCTTTTACTATTTGCTCAGTCACTTAATTAAATCGCATTTGAACAAAAATTACCATATTTAATATTGGTGTAAATCAGAGCGAGAATCGCTCGTTATTAACCGCTGCTCAGAAGGTTTCTAATGAAATGCAAGTTCATTAACAGAAGAGATGAAACTTTCCGCGGATGTGACGGAGCCGCGGCCAACACTGCTCAAAATGCAAATGCTAATCAGCGTCTGCAGCCTGATGTGAGTCAAAGCGAGGATGATGGGGGTTGATGTCCGAAACCTGCTGCGCCAAAAAAAGCAGTGTTTCTGGCTGTATTATTGATGGATTAGTGACATTTATAAAACATTTGCGACTTTCTTTTTTCGGTTTGTGCTGCGGCCGCTGTTTGGTATTTCCGCGTGGGCGGAGGTTATGGCGGCTCGAGTCCCTGCTGGAGCAGAAGGCGACTCCTACAAAATGATCTCAGATATTACCCTCCGAATATGTTACCCCCAATATGCGATAAACGAGGGCGCCACGTGTGATAGATGAGGACGACTCATGGAATATATTCAAGCTTTGCCTTCCCATTGGGTAATAAAAGGAGAAGGATTAAAGGGGTTCTCTGACTTCAGGACATGGCATTAATCATGTAGGGAAAGTTACTACAAGGCACTTACTACTGTATTCTGACTCTCCATATTGCTTCCTTTGCTGGCTGGATTCCTTTTTCCATCACATTATACACGGCTCACATCCAGGGGTTAAGACCACCCTGTAATCCAGCTGCGGTGGTCGTGCTTGCACACTACAGGAAAAAGCCTGAGCACTGCTGCTGGATTACAGGGTGGTCATGACTTATAGGAGGGAGTGGTGGGCCGGGTTGGGGTCTCTGGCTGTATTTGGAAGAGGTCCTTCCGTTTAACAAGTGTCCATGTTAGAATGGGCCAAGTAAGTGTGCCCCCCACCCCAAGTGACCCTACCTCATATAGTGCTCCCCCCCCCCCTCCAAACCCCGGTCCCTTGGCAATAGTGATGTCATCAGGGGGATATGAGCTCAAAGGAATTAGGTCGCAGAATAGTCTCAGGGCCCTCCTAGGAATGGGCCCCTGACTGCTGCATTGACACGCTCTGTAGCACTGGTCCTCCCCCATTACTTACACAGAGAATCAGATTTGGCAGCTCCTGATTGGTCGGTCAGAGCTGCAGATGGAGGGGACTTTATTGACATGTCTGTGATCCGCTGATTAATATGTCCTCCAGGACCTCATCGTTATGGGGGGGGGTCATAGCTTCTACAACTGCATATACAGCGCTGAGTGCTGCCCCCGGTGATCCAGCGCGGTTACTGCGCACACAGTCCTTCCCAGGACTATCAGGTGACACTTAGGCCTCTTTCACACGACCGCATGGCTATTTCAGGGTTTTGCGGTCCGTTTTTCATGGATCCGTTGTTCCGTTTTTTGTTTCCGTTGTGTTTCCGTTTCCATTCCGTTTTTCCGTATGGCATATACAGTATACAGTAATTACATAGAAAAAATTGGGCTGGGCATACAATTTTCAATAGATGGTTTTGCAAAAACGGAACGGATACGGAAGACATACGGATGCATTTCCGTATGTGTTCTTTTTTTTTGCGGACCCATTGACTTGAATGGAGCCACGGAACATGATTTGCGGGCAATAATAGGACATGTTCTATCTTTCAACAGAACGGAAAAACGGAATGCATACAGAGCACATTCCGTTTTTTTTGCGGACCCATTGAAATGAATGGTTCCGTATACGGACTGCAAAACGGAAGCAAAAAACGGTAGTGTGAAAGAGGCCTTATACAAATTGTGTTCTAAACCTGACTGATACTAACATGATGTAATGAAGTATCAGCAGGTCGTATCTGATCCAGAAGACGTCTTCTAGTCCTGGCTCCGGGGAGGTCCGCGCCCGGCTGCTCGAGGACTGGGCTCCGTACAAGCAAACAGTCAGCGGCAGAGGGGCTTATGTGGATTCAACAATCACTAATACTGAGCCCTAAGTCGTTTCCTGCTGCCAAGACCTAAACCGGGAGACGTCGGCCGCGAGTGAAAAGAACACGTACATGGCGAGCCGCGCTTAAGTGAAACCTTAGACTCCTGATTTCTGGGTGGCAGCGATCGCTGCCGCTTCATGTCGACACTGCTCTATTTCTAGGGCATCACTTAGGAGCAGATTATAGCAGGAAACTTAATACGCCGGCAGCGGCCAACTACCCAGAATGCCCGGCGGCGCTGCAGATTCAGGCGGCCTGAGTGACTGGTAAGAAGAGCGGCGGCGGAGAGAGAGACGCAGGAGCCCCGCACCAGGCTGCCCAGCCTTCACATTCACTTCTTCAGAAATGGATTTTTTTTGTTAATTTCAGTTCTTTTAAACATTTTTATTAACAAAAAAATATATAAAATTCTGCAGCCGCCCAATAAATAGCACGTGGCAAGAACAATGCCAGGACTGCAGTGAAGACTGACACACAGAAAGAAGGATCTGTGGTAGATAGAGACCATTCAGGGTCTGTGGAAAGCTGGAGGAAATGCCCGGGGGCCGGTGATGCTCGATATCAGTGTCGGTCTTTTACCTTTCATTGCTGTGATTTTTTTATTTCTATCTTTGTCCTGGAGGAAGGAGGCGAATCCGGAGAGGGGAGCGAGCGCAGGGCCACCCCATGACCCCTCATTGGAATTATCCTCCAGTCACACATAACCCTCAGTCTATCCCTAAACCTCGGTCTAACCACAACCCTCAACATTAAAGGGGTTGGCCACCATGAGTATAAAACACAATAAAGTGCCGCAGACAATAACTAAAGCCAAGAGGTATTCACGGTGTATATACCATTGTTCTCAGGCTCCCATAGGTGAGAGGCGGTGTGGGCGGGGCAGCTGCAAAGTGACGGTAAAGATCCCAGCATGCATCACAGCAAGCATCGCCAGAGGAGCGGTCACATGACATCTCTGACTACTTGTGATGCCATAGTGACAACCTCCGGTGTCCTCCAGTCAAACAACTACATAGAGAAATCAACGCAATGATAGCAATCCTACATTCCCAGCATTGAATAAAGGCTTCTGGTTTTCCCACAATGTGATATACTGTACTTCTGTTGCCCCCCTTTCTGTCAATTTGGAACCGCCCACAACATGGGGCCACTTAGGTTTTTGTCCAGGGCCACTTTATGTTCCCAGCCCCTGCCATTACCGTCCATCCCTTCAGCCCAACCTTTGTCCTACCTGTAGCCCGCACTGGAACACTTGGCTTTACCCTAATGCTAACCCTACACCTAAAGCTTAGCCTTACCTTCACCTCCAGCCCAACAATTACCCTCAGCCTAAAGCTGGCCATAGACATACTTATGTGCAGATCATTGGTAGGTTTTGGCTTCTTCTTCCAGCATCTACTCATAATCCTATGTGTATGACTACTAGTGTTAATCGCGTTTTTATCGCAAATATTGGCACTTCGAGAATTTGCGAATATCTAGAATATAGTGCTATATCTTCGTAATCACGAATATTTGAGATTTTTTGTCATTAGTACCCATGATCTCTCACTGCTTCTTGCTTGTAGGCCAATGAGAAGGATGCAATATCTTTGTCTTTAGGAGCAGTGTTGATTGTGAATTTTTGCAATCAAGAAAATAATGACTGGAGATCACGCTCAAATATTCAGAAAATATCAAAAATTCAAATATTGCCCCTGCCGCTCATCACTGATGACTACCTCAGGCATCAGGTTGTCAGCAGGTGTCACCAGATGTAGCTGGATCGGCCAATGGTCTGCAGGTGAATATCTCAGGTCTGGGGCCAGATTTACCTTATGCCTCAGCCTAATCCTAACCATAAGCCTAACCCTTATCGAAAACCACAGCCTAATCCTAACCATCAGCCTAACCATAATCACCAGCCTAACCCATAGCCAAAACTACAGCCTTAGCCAAAAAACCACAGCCTAATCCTAACCATCAGCCTAACCATAATCACCAGCCTAACCCATAGCCAAAACTACAGCCTTAGCCAAAACCACAGCCTAATCCTAACCATCAGCCTAACCATAACCATTAATCTAACTGAAATCACCAGCCTAACACTAGCCAGCTACCTAACCCACAATCTAAAACTAAAACCACAGCCTAACCTGCCTCAGCCTAAACCTAACTATCAGCTTGACTATAACCCTCAATTGGATGGTACCCCTATGGCTCGTCTGTGAGGGGGTGCTGCATAGTTAAAGTCTTTGGTTCATCACGACACCACTGAAATGCAGAGATTTCCCAGGTTGGAGCAGAGACAGGCCTCCATGTTCTAGATGTCTCTGTGGTAGAGGTGGCCTTCTCTACAGATCACAGTTCTGGACATTTTGGGGGTCCCAGCATCCACCTCCATGTTATCTGCCATCTTGAAGCTCATCTGAAGTGGGAGAGCCTTGATCCTGTGCACGGGGGACAATCCCCTTCTCCTCTTCATATCTCTGCTTATTGCCAATTCTTCATGTTGAATATAAAATATGCCTCTTGCCATTGACTAAGGTTGAGCGGTGATTTACTACAGCAAACGCCGAGTGCAATCCAGAGCTCCACTGGGCCATTAATGGGAAGATGATGGAAATCGCAGTGTACATAGAAGGAATTAGCATTTGTGGGAATCAAGACGACCAATATTTCAAGTCGATTAGCATGCAATCCTCAAGGCCCCACTGTGAAAAATGATTCACTTCTCCCCGGCAACAGTCAAGAACATATTCTGTAATGTAGAAGATGAGAAATGCATTTCAGGAAACGGAACGGAGCCTTTTATATACAGAAGTACAAATATCCCTAAAGAGCGACAGCTGGGATAAAGATGGCCGCATTTACCAGCGCAATAGAGGAATGCAGATTTGCTGGTAATTTCCACTAATCCATCATCTTTACATATTACACCGAGGCTTAGAAGTGAAGGCTGACGATGACTTGTATTAAGAACGAAGTAACTATTCAGTTGGAGGAAGTTCATGGCTAGAAATGTTCTCGAGTGCAGGAGCCATTGTGTCCAGCCATTTATTGTAGACAAGAGGGAAAGGAGCGTGCCATAGAGCGGTGGGCAAAGTAGGAGGTGATAGGCACAGCGCTCCTGGATCCCATGAAGACCTCCAATATAGAGAAGCTTGTATAGGCTTTAGACTGGTTATTCCTGGCCTGGAGGTGACCACTGAGCTACAGAAGTCGAGCACCTATCCTGAGAGCTGTGGAGGACCTTCATGGTGGTCAGTGGCCAGCTCTGGAGTAGGACCTTTGCTCTTGAGGATGACACAGTTCAGCACCAGCCTCAGGGGTGAAGCTGCTGATGGTGAAGAGGATGCAGTCACACCTGGGTCTGGTGCTTCAGGACCTCAAAAGTCCCTCTGCCATAGAATTAAAGATGACACATGGTCGCTGGGGGTGGTTCTTATACAGATTTTTCACTAGGGTCCAAGATCTGAGCCCTCTCCTCTCATTAGATGCATGGTCAGTTTCTGAAGCAAATTTCACATAGTTATATGTTATTAACACATTGTGGACACAATGTAAACACGTTATAGATATAGATATATTCTAGATACATTGTAGATACATTATAGATACAAGTATATTCTAGATACATTGTAGACTCATTATAGATACAAGTATATTCTAGATACATTGTAGACTCATTATAGATACAAGTATATTCTAGATACATTGTAGACTCATTATAGATACAAGTATATTCTAGATACATTGTAGACTCATTATAGATACAAGTATATTCTAGATACATTGTAGACTCATTATAGATACAAGTATATTCTAGATACATTGTAGACTCATTATAGATACAAGTATATTCTAGATACATTGTAGACTCATTATAGATACAAGTATATTCTAGATACATTGTAGACTCATTATAGATACAAGTATATTCTAGATACATTGTAGACTCATTATAGATACAAGTATATTCTAGATACATTGTAGACTCATTATAGATACAAGTATATTCTAGATACATTGTAGATACATTATAGATACAAGTATATTCTAGATACATTGTAGACTCATTATAGATACAAGTATATTCTAGATACATTGAGGATACATTATAGATACAAGTATATTCTAGATACATTGTAGACTCATTATAGATACAAGTATATTCTAGATACATTGTAGACTCATTATAGATACAAGTATATTCTAGATACATTGTAGATACATTATAGATACAAGTATATTCTAGATACATTGTAGACTCATTATAGATACAAGTATATTCTAGATACATTGAGGATACATTATAGATACAAGTATATTCTAGATACATTGTAGACTCATTATAGATACAAGTATATTCTAGATACATTGTAGACTCATTATAGCCAATAGAAAACTATGGTAGTTTAGTTCTGTCATTAAGAGAAACAAAATAAGAGTATTGCAGGTTTGATACCTTTTAATGGCTAACAAAAATAGAAGTAATGATGTTCTATTTTTGTTAGCCATTAAAAGGTATCAAACCTGCAATACTATTATACTGTAGATACAGATATAGATACATTATAGATACAGATATAGATACATTATAGATACAGACATAGTCTAGATACATTGTAGACACATTATAGATACAGACACCGTTTTAGACGCCCGTCTTAATAACCCCGTGCGCCGGCCTCTACATAACTTCAGCGCATCCACCGCTGGTCTAAATCTACGCCGTCTTCCTTGCTGGCTTAAATTTAGACCATTTTCTATATTTTCTTGCCTAAACCAGGTGTAGATAATGATGAATAAGGGCAGGCCTACTGGCCAATCCCCTACCCAGCCCCCGTCACGTCCCCTTTGTAAGACCTGGTGTGAGCAGATTGCAGCGCACATAACATTTGTTGGATCCAGCTGTTTACAGATCTGAAGCTATGTATGTGGGTGTTTTCCTTGCCTATGCTGTTGTGTCCCTGGAGATCAGTGGTGGCTCCTGGCAGCCCCTTATCATCAGCACATATCGATCTCATCAGTTATCTGATGCTATAATGACATTTGAGACTATGATGCGGCGACAGATCTCCAGCATGAAGCGAGCGATTCCAGGAACTGAACTGCCCGGTATAGTGTGGAGACGTGTCCTGCGCTCTCCACCTCCGTCTGCAGCACTCAGGACGTCTCGCGCACAAAGTGTCTCTCCACAAAATGTGTTCACTAGTGTTGGGCGAGCATGCTCGGCCGAACACTAATTTTACTTGAGCATCGCGATGCTCGGCACATGGCGGTGTTCGGCCGAATACTGCGTGTGCTCAAGCGCGATCCTCGAGTCTTCTCCCCGAAAATTTGTTGCCTGCTACGCAGCCAGTAAACGTGCAGGTAAGTACTGCCCTCACTGTAAGGCCTCATGCACACGACAGTTGTTTGTCTCCGCGTCCGTACCGCCGATTCTAGTGTTTCAGATGCGGACCCATTCATTTCTATGGAGACGTTGAAAATGCAGATAGTGCACCGTTTGCCATCCGCGTCCGTGATCTGTGGTTCTAGTCTGTCCAAAAAATACAACCTGTCCTATTCTTGTCTGTGGAAAACGGTTTGCGGACCCATTCAAGTCAATGGGACCACTAAAAAACATGGAGACACACAAGATTGTCGTCAGCGTCCGTTTTTTCCCTATCATTTGCATGGCAAACCTGTCTTAGACTTTTTTTTACCTTCCTTTATGTCTGGTGGTCCTCCAAAAATAAAGGAAGACACACGGAAACAAAAAACGGAAATGGATCACGGAACAACTGAACCCCATTTTGCAGAACGGAACACAACAATGGTCGTGTGCATGAGGCCTAATGCTGTAGCCATGTTGGTTACTGGCATTACAGTGATTGGCTGGCCGTAACGCGTCATCAGGTGCTATGTAGGGAGCAGTGGCGTACCTACCAGGGAAGCAGGGGAAGCAGCTGCTTCGGGGCCCGGGCTGACAAGGGGCCCGGAGCAGTAGTAAACAGTCAGACTGGCCACACCCCCCTCTACACTCACTTCACTGCTGCTTTAGAATGTCCTCGGAGCAGAGTAGGGAGCTAAGCCCCGCCCATCAGCACGGACCTTAGAATGTCCTCGGAGCAGAGCAGGGAGCTAAGCCCCGCCCATCAGCACGGACCTTAGAATGTCCTCGGAGCAGAGCAGCGAGATAAGCCCCGCCCATCAGCACGGACCTTAGAATGTCCTCGTAGCAGAGCAGGGAGCTAAGCCCCGCCCATCAGCACGGACCTTAAAATGTCCTCGGAGCAGAGCAGGGAGCTAAGCCCCGCCCATCAGCACGGACCTTAGAATGTCCTCGGAGCAGAGCAGGGAGCTAAGCCCCGCCCATCAGCACGGACCTTAGAATGTCCTCGGAGCAGAGCAGGGAGCTAAGCCCCGCCCATCAGCACGGACCTTAGAATGTCCTCGGAGCAGAGCAGGGAGCTAAGCCCCGCCCATCAGCACGGACCATTAATAGAGGAGCCTGGCTGCTTAATAATGCAGCCAGGGCTCAGTACAGGGTGCTACAGGGAGATCCTGTCTCCCCTCCCTCTCCTAACTATTAGTACAGCCCAGCTTCTGCTACAGAGACTGCTCTGTAGTCGGCAGTAACAGGAGGGAGAGGGGAGACAGGAAGTGCTGCAGAAAGAAGATGCTGTGCCTGTCACTATCAGGAGCCCATACATTCCAGGCTCATCCCTGCCAACCCTAGCTGTCCTGCATCTCATGTAGACCCCCCCCCCCCAGCTGCATTCATCTGCTGTCCTTTGCCCCCCCCAGCTGCATTCATCTGCTGTCCTTTGCCCCCCCCCCCAGCTGCATTCATCTGCTGTCCTTTGCCCCCCCCCCCAGCTGCATTCATCTGCTGTCCTTTGCCCCCCCCAGCTGCATTCATCTGCTGTCCTTTGCCCCCCCCCCCCAGCTGCATTCATCTGCTGTCCTTTGCCCCCCCCCCAGCTGCATTCATCTGCTGTCCTTTGCCCCCCCCCAGCTGCATTCATCTGCTGTCCTTTGCCCCCCCCAGCTGCATTCATCTGCTGTCCTTTCAGAAGCCCCCCCCCAGTCCTGTACTGTGGGCCCCCTACTTATCTGATGCCCTGCCCTCTAGGCCCCCTATCCATCTGATGCCACACTCCTCTGGGCGCCCATATGCAGCTTGGGGACACCAGTATGAGGCCAGAATGGGGACTGGAAGATCACGGAGCGGCGGGGAGCAGGCGAGTACGGTTTTTTCAACAACTGTACAATGCACCGCTAGTTCACATCACATTTTTGTCCCACATTTAAGGCTGGGTTCACCTAAGACTTTGACACGGCCCCCACAACAGTATGATAGAACGACACTACATGACAGATAGGGTGTGTGTGTATGTATATAATGTATATAATAGGAAAAGGATGGCGTGGCAGCCTGGTCTGGTCTAGATCGTGACTAGCCAAAGGAGCAGGGTTTACACAGGGGGGGGGGGGGGGGGGGGGGCATACAAAAATTTGCTGTGGGGCCCAGTCACCTCTAGTTACGCCCCTGGTAGGGAGAGCTGTAAAGCAGAAGGGACAGATAGCGTAGAGAGTGAAATAGGAATATTTTAGCTTTTATACTTGTTATAGACCCAAAAGTCCTTTTAAGGACTATTGTCGTGTGTGGCAGCAATATATATTTTTAGCGCAACCTGCAATTGTTTGGCAGCTGCAGACAGCGACATTATCTGCGCTACATCTCTTGTGTAACGTGTGCGCAGCCTACAAATACCTGTGACATCCAGTGTACTTTTTCCGTAGATGGTGTCCGCTGCGGACAGTTACATTACCTGCGCTACATCTCCTGTGTAACGTGTGCGCATACGAAATATCAGTGACATTCAGTGTAATTTATTTTGCCGCTGGTGACAGCGACATTACCTGCGCTACATCTCCTGTTTAACGTGTGCGCATCCTAAAAATATCTGTGACATTCTGTGTACTTTATTTGCACATACACTTACAAAACCTGCGCTACTGTACGTGGGACAGACTTGCAAACATATATACCATTTAATATGCAGAAGGCGAGCAGTAAGGGACGGGCAGTGGCCATGCTGCTGATGGTGCATGCAGAGGCCGTGGTTCAGGGCGTGGTGAAACGGTGTCTGCTGCCAGAGCACAAGAAACACACTCATCCACGATACCTAGCTTCATGTCCCAGTTTGCAGGGCGGCGCAGGACACCACTCTTGAAGTCAGCCCAGTGCGACCAGGTGGTCGGTTGGATTGCAGCAGATAATGCTTCCAGTCGGTTAAGCACCACCCTGTCTTCCACCAAGTCCAGTCTCAGTAGCCAAGAGTCTGGTCCACACAATCCTCACCCTGATCCTCCTTCCACCCACCATGGAGAGTCTTGGCAAACAAGTGATCCCACACTCGGATATTCCGAGCAGCTGTTTTCATCGCCATTCCATAATTTGGGCCTCTCGTCAAGCACGCTTGAAGAGGGACATGAGGAGATCTTTTGCCCTGATTCCCAAACTCTGGAGAATTCACAGTCAGAAGAAGATGATGGTGGGGAACGGCAATTAGTGTTTCACGAGGTAGATGATGATGATGAGACACAGTTGCCAATAAGTCAACCGCAACTAGTGTCTCAAGAGGTTGATGAAGAGGATGAGACACAGTTGTCAATAAGTGAGGTTGTTGTTAGGTCAACAAGTCAGGAGGATGAGCAGAGTGAGGAAGTGGAAGAGGAGGTGGTGGACGATGAAGTCACTGAACCAACCTGGGAAGGTGGCAAGCCGAGCGACGACAGCAGTACAGAGAGGGAGGGATCTGCAGCACCGCAACAGGCTGGAAGAGGCAGTGGGATGGCAAAAGGGAGAAGGAGGGCCACACCAAACAGGCACGCAACTGTTCCCCGGAGCACCCCCTTGCGGAAATCTCCCCTTTCGGCAATCTTCCTTGCCAATGGGTTGGTGTTCTGGCCTTTGAACGAAAGCGCAAATACCCAGCCACCCACCCACAGGCCATAGCACTAAATGCGCACCTTTCCAGCTGGCCCTGGAAATGTTGCCATTTAGGCTTGTGGACACTGAGGTTTTCCGCAGCCTGATGGCGGTGGCTGTCCCGCGGTACTCTGTCCCCAGCCGCCAATATTTTTCACGGTGTGCAGTCCCAGCCTTACACCAGCATGTGTCCCGTAACATCACCCGTGCCCTGACCAACGCAGCTATTGGGAAGGGCCACTTAACCACGGACACATGGACGAGTGCTTATGGCCAGGGACGCTACATTTCCCTGATGGCACACTGGGTGAACGTTGTGGAGGCCGGGAGCGAGTCGTACCCTAGGATGGCACAGGTGCAACCGACGCCAAGGATTGCGGGCCCTACTTCCATCAGGGTTTCCGGCACCACCTACATTAGTGGTTGCAACCCCCCCTTCTTCTCCTCTGCCTCCTCCTCCACCTCTGAATTCTTATCTTGCAGCACCAGTCAGACATCAGTCAGTAGCTGGAAGCAGTGTAGCACTGCAGTGGGGAAGCGGCAATAGGCCGTGCTGAAACTGATCTGCTTAGGGGATAAGCAGCACATCGCCGCAGAGCTGTGGCAGGGGATAAGGGACCAGACTGAGCTCTCGCCACTTAACCTAGAACCAGGCATGATTGTGTCTGATAATGGCCGTAACTTGGTGGTGGCTTTGGAGCTCGGCAAGCTCACACACATCCCATGCCTAGCCCACGTGTTCAACTTAGTGGTTCAGCGGCTTCTCAAAACCTACCCCAATTTGCCTGAGGTACTGGTGAAGGTGCGCCGCGTGTGTGCACATTTCCGCAAGTCATCGACAGCTTCCGCTGGTCTGCCAATGCTGAGCAGTGCTTGCCAGTGATGAGCGTCAGGGTCAATATTCGAATTTGCAATATTTTGCAAATATTTGGGCGAATATTCGACTTATATATGCGCGAATTTGAGAATTCGTGATCTCCAGTCAATATTTTCTTGATTGTGAAAATAGGCAATCGGAAAATCAGTGAAAAAAATTTGCGATAGGAAAATTCGCGATCAACACAAGCAAGAAGCAGTGAGGGATCATTCATGGGTACTGATGAAAAAAATATCTCGAATATTTGCGATTATGAAGATATAGCACTATATTCTAGATATTCGTGAATTCTCTAAGTGCCAATATTCTCAATAAAAATTTGCTATTAGAATATTTGCGATCAACACTAGCGCTTGCAATTGGCAGCTCACCGACTGTTGTGCGACGTGAGAACGCGCTGGAACTCAACGTTCCACATGTTGGCCAGGCTTTGTGAGCAGCAGAGGGCAGTAGTGGAATACCAGCTGCAACATGGTCGTTCTGCCTCTCCAGTCTAAGCATTGACAGTGTGATCTCTGTAACTTACAGTTGTGATGAGATAGCGGTAACCATCAATCTTAGTTGAATTGGCTGACAGTGACTCGATCCAACCGACACCTTGTAGATCATGAAGAAGTTTATTTTAAACTGTGCAGATCATACACCGGTAAACAAATGGATAGGTCAAAAAATCATGGTGTGAGCAGCTAACAGAATGCATGTGGCTGAGATGAAGAGTGCAGCCAGAATGCAAGGGGGGGAGGGGAGGAGAACACAGAGCACAGCAGGAGGGGAAGAGAGAAGGGACGCACAGAATAAAAAGGCAAACCATGCTTGTGAAACATGACAATGGTCGTCGCCTTTCCAGTCAGCTTCCGCTCTTCACAAGCGAGGAGTGAGCATGGATGTCTGACCTCTGTGAGGTTTTACGTAACTTTGAGGAATCAACACAGATGGTGAGCGGCGATAGCGCTATCTTCAGCGTCACCATCCCACTTCTGTGTCTACTGAAACGCTCGCTGCTCACAATTAAGGACGACACTTTGCATGTGGAAGAGGTGAAAATAGGGGGAGACATTACACAGGGTGATAGCCAGACCACCCTCCGTTCGTTTTCTCAATGCGAATTGGATGATGAGGAGGAGGAGCAGGAGACGGTTGCCTCCACTACAGAGGGTAGTACCCATGGAAGTTTAATTCCATCTGTTCTGCGTACATGGGCAGAAGAGGAGGAAGAGGATGAGGAGATTGAGAGTCATCCTCCTGATGAGGACAGCGAAGTCTTGCCTGTTGGGACTCTGGCACACATGGCTGACTTTATGTCAGATGCACTTGTAATAAACAGCAGCACTCTCCAGTCTTGATTCTTTCAACGGTTTATTAACCAACACTTAGCGACGTTTCGACCTGTGTGGTCTTTATCAAGCATGTGCTGGAGAGTGCTGCTGTTTATTACAAGTGCATCTGAAGTTGGGGGAGTCTGAGACTGACTTCCGACACGGCGGGCACCACCACAATAAGGAACGGTATTTACCCCTATTTTCATTTGTGCTACTACATTTTGCTTTTTTTTGTGACTTTATGTTAGGCTTCCTTTCCCATGACCCACGCGTTTTACGCATTTTAGACAACACCGATTACTGGTTGTTCACCCGTCTCGACCCCCGCTACAAAGAGAACTTCTCATCTCTCATTCCTGTGGTGGAGAGGACGAGCAACATGGTGCAATAGCAGAAGATCCTTGTGGAAAAATTGCTCCAAAAATTTCCAGCTGACAATGTTGGCGGCAGAGTCCGTAGTTCCTTGGGGAACCGAGGAGGGGAGACGCGGGGAACACACAGCAGTTCCAACAGAGGCAGGGCAACACTTTCCAAAGACTGGGACAGTTTCATGACACCCCGCCAGCACCCTCACCCTGATGCGCGGCCTAGTGTCACAAGGGGGGAAAAGTTTTGGAAGATGGTGAAGGAGTATGTAGCAGACCGTGTCAGTGTCTTCAGTGATCCCTCTGTGCCTTACTACTACTGGGTGTCCAAGCTGGACACGTGGCATGAACTGGCGCTCTACGCCTTGGAGGTGCTGCCCTGCCGCCAGCGTTTTGTCAGAGCGGGTATTTAGTGCTGCTGGGGGCATAATAACTGATAAGCGCATCCGCCTGTCAACTGAAAATGCTGACCGGTTGACTCTTATGAAAATGAACAAGGCCTGGATTGCCCCCGACTTCTCGACTCCACCAGAGTAAAGCGGCCGAACATAAAGGCACTTTACATGTGTTGTTTATAATGTGCTGAATACTCTGTATTCCCTGCACCCCTTCCACCACAAACAGGGGTATATGGTTCAATCTTCCTTTTCTCCTCCTCCTCCTCCTATTTCATCATATCAACATGATTATTAGCCTGCCCTCGCTCCTAATGTTTTAGAGGGTCACCAGCAGGTCATCAATTATAATTTTTCCAGGCTGTGTATGATGCCCTCCTTTATGTGTAATAAAGGGTGTATTGTAGCGCCGGTTCCTTGTAATTTTTGGCAGCCCTTTCCCTTAGTGCATAGGCTTTATGAGTGTAGAAGTCCCACTACCTGAACTATTGTACCACAATGGGAATGAGGCCTCCTTTATGTGATATACAGGCTGTATCGGAGCGCCTCTTCATTGTAAATATACAGGAAAGAATGTTTCCTAACAATTTTTCCTCTAAAATCGATTTTCTCTTCGGTTTGGTGCGTATTATTGTCAGTCTGTAAAAGTAGCGTACTACTCGGACAACATCGTTCCCAGCAGCGACCTGGGAGTCCAAGATGCATCCAGACTTCCTCCCCATACTGTTCCCGAACCATTTCAGTGGTGTTTCCATCAATGTCTGACCTTTTCCTGTGAACCAGACACCCTCCCCTCTTCAGAGCAGGCGGTGCCTGGTGTAATGCTCGGGGTCTCCCATTGACTTCCATTGTGCTCGGGTGCTCGATAGAGAACCAGAGCATCCTGAGGTGTTCGGCCCGAGCCCCAGAGGACTATGGTGTTCGGCCAACACTAGTGTTTACATTGTGGGATTTTCTGTACAGTGACCTTCAGCGTCCAGAAAATCCCCAGATTGTTCCGTCCTGAAGTAATTACAGCCTTGGGAGAATCTGCAGTGACAGGATAATCCACACCGCTCAGCACATTGCACCCAATCCAAGGACGGCAGAGGCGTCTCCGCAGCAGAGCGGCCCACAAGTTATATTCTTGTACATAGGAGCAGTATTATAGTAGTTATATTCTTGTACATAGGAGCAGTATTATAGTAGTTATATTCTTGTACATAGGAGCAGTATTATAGTAGTTATATTCTTGTACATAGGAGCAGTATTATAGTAGTTATATTCTTGTACATAGGAGCAGTATTATAGTAGTTATATTCTTGTACATAGGAGGCAGTATTATAGTAGTTATATTCTTGTACATAGGAGCAGTATTATAGTAGTTATATTCCTGTATATAGGAGGAAGTATTATAGTAGTTATATTCTTGTACATAGGAGCAGTATTATAGTAGTTATATTCTTGTACATAGGAGCAGTATTATAGTAGTTATATTCTTATACGTAGGAGCAGTATTATAGTAGTTATATTCTTGTACATAGGAGCAGTATTATAGTAGTTATATTCTTATACGTAGGAGCAGTATTATAGTAGTTATATTCTTGTACATAGGAGCAGTATTATAGTAGTTATATTCTTGTACATAGGAGGCAGTATTATAGTAGTTATATTCCTGTACATAGGAGCAGTATTATAGTAGTTATATTCTTGTACATAGGAGCAGTATTATAGTAGTTATATTCTTATACGTAGGAGCAGTATTATAGTAGTTATATTCTTGTACATAGGAGCAGTATTATAGTAGTTATATTCTTGTACATAGGAGCAGTATTATAGTAGTTATATTCTTGTACAAAGGAGGCAGTATTATAGTAGTTATATTCCTGTACATAGGAGGCAGTATTATAGTAGTTATATTCTTGTACATAGGAGCAGTATTATAGTAGTTATAATCTTGTACATAGGAGCAGTATTATAGTAGTTATAGTCTTAACCATATTTCTTTTTATTGAGGTAAGAAAACAAGGCCACACGCCCACACAAGACATCAGTATCATAACATTAAAAGTTACAGTAGTTATCCAGCATACAAGTCATGTGTAGACAATACTAGCGATTATCATCATCTATAGTAGTTATATTCTTGTACATAGGAGGCAGTATTATAGTAGTTATATTCCTGTACATAGGAGGCAGTATTATAGTAGTTATATTCCTGTACATAGGAGCAGTATTATAGTATTTATATTCTTGTACATAGGAGCAGTATTATAGTAGTTATATTCTTGTACATAGGAGGCAGTATTATAGTAGTTATATTCTTGTACATAGGAGCAGTATTATAGTAGTTATATTCTTGTACATAGGAGCAGTATTATAGTAGATATATTCTTGTACATAGGAGCAGTATTATAGTAGTTATATTCCTGTACATAGGAGGCAGCATTATAGTAGTTATATTCTTGTACATAGGAGCAGTATTATTGTAGTTATATTCTTGTACATAGGAGCAGTATTATAGTAGTTATATTCTTGTACATAGGAGCAGTATTATAGTAGTTATATTCTTATACGTAGGAGCAGTATTATAGTAGTTATATTCTTGTACATAGGAGCAGTATTATAGTAGTTATATTCTTGTACATAGGAGGCAGTATTATAGTAGTTATATTCCTGTACATAGGAGGCAGTATTATAGTAGTTATATTCTTGTACATAGGAGCAGTATTATAGTAGTTATAATCTTGTACATAGGAGCAGTATTATAGTAGTTATATTCTTGTACATAGGAGCAGTATTATAGTAGTTATATTCTTGTACATAGGAGCAGTATTATAGTAGTTATATTCTTATACGTAGGAGCAGTATTATAGTAGTTATATTCTTGTACATAGGAGCAGTATTATAGTAGTTATATTCTTGTACATAGGAGCAGTATTATAGTAGTTATATTCTTGTACAAAGGAGGCAGTATTATAGTAGTTATATTCCTGTACATAGGAGGCAGTATTATAGTAGTTATATTCTTGTACATAGGAGCAGTATTATAGTAGTTATAATCTTGTACATAGGAGCAGTATTATAGTAGTTATAGTCTTAACCATATTTCTTTTTATTGAGGTAAGAAAACAAGGCCACACGCCCACACAAGACATCAGTATCATAACATTAAAAGTTACAGTAGTTATCCAGCATACAAGTCATGTGTAGACAATACTAGCGATTATCATCATCTATAGTAGTTATATTCTTGTACATAGGAGGCAGTATTATAGTAGTTATATTCCTGTACATAGGAGGCAGTATTATAGTAGTTATATTCCTGTACATAGGAGCAGTATTATAGTATTTATATTCTTGTACATAGGAGCAGTATTATAGTAGTTATATTCTTGTACATAGGAGGCAGTATTATAGTAGTTATATTCTTGTACATAGGAGCAGTATTATAGTAGTTATATTCTTGTACATAGGAGCAGTATTATAGTAGATATATTCTTGTACATAGGAGCAGTATTATAGTAGTTATATTCCTGTACATAGGAGGCAGCATTATAGTAGTTATATTCTTGTACATAGGAGCAGTATTATTGTAGTTATATTCTTGTACATAGGAGCAGTATTATAGTAGTTATATTCTTGTACATAGGAGCAGTATTATAGTAGTTATATTCTTATACGTAGGAGCAGTATTATAGTAGTTATATTCTTGTACATAGGAGCAGTATTATAGTAGTTATATTCTTGTACATAGGAGGCAGTATTATAGTAGTTATATTCCTGTACATAGGAGGCAGTATTATAGTAGTTATATTCTTGTACATAGGAGCAGTATTATAGTAGTTATAATCTTGTACATAGGAGCAGTATTATAGTAGTTATATTCTTGTACATAGGAGCAGTATTATAGTAGTTATATTCTTGTACATAGGAGGCAGTATTATAGTAGTTATATTCTTGTACATAGGAGCAGTATTATAGTAGTTATATTCTTGTACATAGGAGCAGTATTATAGTAGATATATTCTTGTACATAGGAGCAGTATTATAGTAGTTATATTCCTGTACATAGGAGGCAGTATTATAGTAGTTATATTCTTGTACATAGGAGCAGTATTATTGTAGTTATATTCTTGTACATAGGAGCAGTATTATAGTAGTTATATTCTTGTACATAGGAGCAGTATTATAGTAGTTATATTCTTATACGTAGGAGCAGTATTATAGTAGTTATATTCTTGTACATAGGAGCAGTATTATAGTAGTTATATTCTTGTACATAGGAGGCAGTATTATAGTAGTTATATTCC
Organism: Bufo bufo; assembly: GCF_905171765.1. Classification (NCBI taxonomy): domain Eukaryota; kingdom Metazoa; phylum Chordata; class Amphibia; order Anura; family Bufonidae; genus Bufo; species Bufo bufo. The sequence goes on along the minus strand of NC_053399.1, from coordinate 5,103,804 downwards.
TGTACATAGGAGGCAGTATTATAGTAGTTATATTCTTGTACATAGGAGCAGTATTATAGTAGTTATAATCTTGTACATAGGAGCAGTATTATAGTAGTTATATTCTTGTACATAGGAGCAGTATTATAGTAGTTATATTCTTGTACATAGGAGGCAGTATTATAGTAGTTATATTCCTGTACATAGGAGGCAGTATTATAGTAGTTATATTCTTGTACATAGGAGCAGTATTATAGTAGTTATATTCTTGTACATAGGAGCAGTATTATAGTAGTTATATTCTTGTACATAGGAGCAGTATTATAGTAGTTATATTCTTGTACATAGGAGCAGTATTATAGTAGTTATATTCCTGTATATAGAAGCAGTATTATAGTAGTTATATTCTTGTACATAGGTGGCAGTATTATAGTAGTTATATTCTTGTACATAGGAGCAGTATTATAGTAGTTATATTCTTGTACATATGAGCAGTATTATAGTAGTTATATTCTTGTACATAGGAGCAGTATTATAGTAGTTATATTCCTGTATATAGAAGCAGTATTATAGTAGTTATATTCTTGTACATAGGTGGCAGTATTATAGTAGTTATATTCTTGTACATAGGAGCAGTATTATAGTAGTTATATTCTTGTACATAGGGGCAGTATTATAGTAGTTATATTCTTGTACATAGGGGCAGTATTATAGTAGTTATATTCTTGTACATAGGAGCAGTATTATAGTAGTTATATTCTTGTACATAAGGGGCAGTATTATAGTAGTTATATTCTTGTACATAGCAGCAGTATTATAGTAGTTATATTCTTGTACATAGGAGGCAGTATTATAGCAGTTATATTCTTGTACATAGGAGGCAGTATTATAGTAGTTATATTCTTGTACATAGGAGCAGTATTATAGTAGTTATATTCCTGTATATAGAAGCAGTATTATAGTAGTTATATTCTTGTACATAGGTGGCAGTATTATAGTAGTTATATTCTTGTACATAGGAGCAGTATTATAGTAGTTATATTCTTGTACATAGGGGCAGTATTATAGTAGTTATATTCTTGTACATAGGGGCAGTATTATAGTAGTTATATTCTTGTACATAAGGGGCAGTATTATAGTAGTTATATTCTTGTACATAGCAGCAGTATTATAGTAGTTATATTCTTGTACATAGGAGGCAGTATTATAGCAGTTATATTCTTGTACATAGGAGGCAGTATTATAGTAGTTATATTCTTGTACATAGGAGCAGTATTATAGTAGTTATATTCTTGTACATAGGACGCAGTATTATAGTAGTTATATTCTTGTACATAGGACGCAGTATTATAGTAGTTATATTCTTGTACATAGGACGCAGTATTATAGTAGTTAGGAGCAGTATTATAGTAGTTATATTCTTGTACATAGGAGCAGTATTATAGTAGTTATATTCTTGTACATAGGAGCAGTATTATAGTAGTTATATTCTTGTACATAGGAGCAGTATTATAATAGTTTTATTCTTGTACATACATTTCAAAATGTACTTTAGAAATGTCCAGTAATTCTCTGTGTGTCTGAGTTGTGGATAATCTCTTCCATTTTAGGCCTTTGCAGTTTTATGTGGTGTTTTGACTCCATAGGGATTGTGGTTTTTCTCTGGATGGATATGATTAGGAATGCCTCTCCGTTCTTGTACAATAAGTGTTTCAGCCACAAGAAAAGGATTTCATTCTCCATATCTTGTAGATCCTAATTTACTAATCAGGCAGAACTCGCTTGGATTTGTGTGTGAGCGCAGTTCTTGTTGTCTCTTTATCGTCTTGTTTCGGGGCCGTCATCATTACCCATCTGCACCACCATCTTGTAGTTATTATTCATTCTCCTGTCGCTCATCATCCCAGATGGAAGCTCTTACTGGATCGCCGCGCCGCATCAAGTGCTCTGAGACCACATCAGATAGAGCGACAATTATACAGGAGACATTCATATGTGGAATGAAGGTCAGAAGTTACAGCGTCCTGTGCCACTATTTCCAGGAGAGACCACCAGATTTCATGCACCATTCTGCCAAATGAAATACATGTTATCCTCAGATTTCTGAATCCTGTAATCAAGGCTGTGACGCAAGAAAACCACCAAAGTTACAGGAAATTATGGTCTGAAGAAAATGAAAAAAAGTCTAAAAATATATATAAAATACAAATAGCACAAGGTTCAAGGTCAATGGTGGAAGGGCCATGGTGAAGAGCGGGCAGAGCTGCGGTGACCGGACTGGACGCACGGAAAGGAGCAGGAGGCCCCAATGCAAAATTTATGGCACGGCCCCTTATGTTTAACACTGGTGTCTTCTTATGAGGCAGAAAGGTTTCTGGCCCCCATCGGGCACCAGGGAGCACTTATCTCTGCACTCCCAATAACTACACCTTTGGATACAATGTGTCAAACTGAGATTAGAGATGAGCGCAGGCTCGGACTGGCCACCTGGGAGCTGGTGAAATCCCCGGTGGGCCCCTTGCGTGCACCCTAAGATTTATAATCAGGCAGCCTGGGTAGTAGTGAGGGGTGCAGACAGAGATGTGTCCTGAGGGGGCGCCAGGGCGGGTGACAGTCCTCCCTCTGCGTGGACTCCTGACTCGCAAGGCAGATCAGGGCACAGACGGCGATCAGCTGTTCTGAAGTACAGGACAGCTCAGTGCTTGCTGGATAGACTGTGGGCAGCACAAAGCAGCCTAGAAGAAGCCTGTGCCCGGTCAGAGGAGCCGACACTGCTGTAAGAATTACTACTGGTTAGACCCTCCCTTCCCCCTCCCATCTCTTATTCCTTGGCTAGCTGTGGTGCCTGTTAACCCTTAGGCTGGGTTCACATGGGTGTTGCGGGTGCGTTGCAGGAAAAGATGTGGGTGCGTTGTGGGAAAAAGCGTGATTTTTCCACCCAAGTGCAATGCGTTTTAATGCTTTTTGCACACGCGTGAGAAAAATCGGCATGTTTGGTACCCAGAGCCAAACCCAGACTTCTTCACAGAAGTTCGGGTTTGGGATCGGTGTTGTGTAGATTTTAATTTTTTTCCCTTATAACATGGTTATAAGGGAAAATAATAGCATTCTTAATACAGAATGCTAAGTAAATTTGGGATGGACGGGTTAAAAAAAATAAATATTAAATTAAACTCACCTCATCCACTTGTTCACGCAGCTCAGCTCGTCTTCTTTCTTCATCTTTGAGGACCTGGGAGGAAAAGGATCTTTGGTGATGTCACTGTGCTCATCACATGGTCCATCACATGATCCATAACCATGGTTATGGACCATGTGATGAGCGCAGTGACGTCACCAAAGGTCCTTTTCCTCCCAGGTCCTCAAAGATGAAGAAAGAAGACGAGCCGAGCTGCGTGAACAAGTGGATGAGGTGAGTTTAATTTAATATTTTTTTTTTTTAACCCGTCCATCCCAAATTTACTTAGCATTCTGTATTAAGAATGCTATTATTTTCCCTTATAACCATGTTATAAGTGAAAGTAATAGAGCTCGGGTCCCCCATCCCAATCGTCACCTAGCAACCATGCATGAAAATCACACCCGTAACACATCCAGACCAAATCCGTGACGCCCGTGTGCAAGAGGCCTAACTGAGATACATTTGAGCTCACTGTTTTCTCAGATCTTTTTGCCCCGTGAAGACGGTGGCCTCTGTGTGAAGACGGTGGCCTCTGTGTGAAGATGGTGGCCTCTGTGTGAAGATGGTGGCCTCTGTGTGAAGATGGTGGCCTCTGTGTGAACATGGTGGCCTCTGTGTGAACATGGTGGCCTCTGTGTGAAGATGGTGGCCTCTGTGCGAAGATGTTGGCCTCTGCGTGAAGACGGTGGCCTCTGTGTGAAGACGGTGGCCTCTGTGTGAAGACGGTGGCCTCTGTGTGAAGACGGTGGCCTCTGTGTGAACATGGTGGCCTCTGTGTGAAGATGGTGGCCTCTGTGTGAAGATGGTGGCCTCTGTGTGAAGATGGTGGCCTCTGTGTGAAGATGGTGGCCTCTGTGTGAAGACGGTGGCCTCTGTGTGAAGACGGTGGCCTCTGTGTGAAGACGGTGGCCTCTGTGTGAACATGGTGGCCTCTGTGTGAACATGGTGGCCTCTGTGTGAAGATGGTGGCCTCTGTGTGAAGATGGTGGCCTCTGCAGACACATTGGCTCCAATCCTCATCTCAGGATGACGTAGTCGTCGGAATTTCCATTATTTTCCGGATGGACCCAACCTTATGTCAGAATGCACTTCTTTACTTTTTATAATAACTTTGATTCAACTCTGATTTCATTACCCCCCCCCCCAGCTCCACCTCCATGTTACTTATCAACATTCAATTTTTTTTATTTTTTGCAAATTGCACAAAAATCCTGAGATCAGAAAGCGACTTGCACTTGGTAGGAATCTTCTGGATTGCAGACGGTTTTGCGGTAGAAATACGTTTATCGCTGGAGTCACTTTCGACATTCCCCAAATTCTATCTGGCAATAAAGTGGCTCGTTAACAATAAACACCGGGGCGGCCTCTAAAACGATTATTCAGATTTTCTTGACCTGAGCAAGCATTTTGCTGTCGTTTGCTGTAACTAATGTGGTTTGATAATTTCATGCATCTGGGATGTCGCCGAGGGTAGTAAAAAGAGCAATTTATAGGCAGCCGGCAGATTAAAAGCCGGGAAACGGCAAACAGCACAATAGAGGAATCTGCTGCGCTGATGGGGACGCACTGCTGACCCCTCCTGGAGGAGATCAATGAGGAGCAAGACAGAAAATAGCTAAAAGGTGCATCCCTGCTATCTTCTAATTCCCATCCTGGGAGGAGCTTGTTTGTCACATGACTGCGCTCTTACCGATTGACACCAATGTAGGGAAAAAGGAGGAGTCCGACACACATCTATTGGCAGGAAATTATTAGTCAGAGAGAACAAACCCAGACTGTTGCACTGTAGACGCCGGACTGTTGCACTGCTGACGCCGGACTGTTGCACTGCTGACGCCGGACTGTTGCACTGTAGACGCCGGACTGTTGCACTGTAGACACCGGACTGTTCTGATTAATTCCATCCTGGGGGGGGGAGCTTGCTTGTTACATGACTTTGAGCTATTGCTGACTGACACCCATGTAGGAAAAAAGGTGGAGTCTGACATATATCTAATGGCAGGAAATTATTTGTCAAAGAGAACAAACCCAGATTATGTTGTAGACGGGGGACTGTTACATTGTAGACAGGGGACTGTTACGTTGTAAACAGGGGGCTGTTACGTTGTAGACACGGGACTGTTACGTTGTAGACACTGGACTGTTACGTTGTACACAGGGGATTGTTACGTTGTAGACACTGGACTGTTACATTGTAGACAGGGGGCTGTTACGTTGTAGACAGGGGACTGTTACGTTATAGACACTGGACTGTTACATTGTAGACACTGGACTGTTACGTTGTAGACACTGGACTGTTACGTTGTACACAGGGGATTGTTACGTTGTAGACACTGGACTGTTATGTTGTAGACACTGGACTGTTACGTTGTAGACAGGGGACTGTTACGTTATAGACACTGGACTGTTACATTGTAGACACTGGACTGTTACGTTGTAGACACTGGACTGTTACGTTGTAGACAGGAAACTGTTACGTTGTAGACAGGGGACTGTTACGTTGTAGACAGGGGACTGTTACGTTGTAGACACTGGACTGTTACGTTGTAGACACTGGACTGTTACGTTGTAGACAGGAAACTGTTACGTTGTAGACAGGGGACTGTTACGTTGTAGACAGGGGACTGTTACGTTGTAGACACTGGACTGTTACGTTGTAGACAGGGGACTGTTACGTTGTAGACAGGGGACTGTTACGTTGTAGACAGGGGACTGTTACGTTGTAGACAGGGGACTGTTACGTTGTAGACAGGGGACTGTTACGTTGTAGACACTGGACTGTTACGTTGTAGACAGGCGGCTGTTACGTTGTAGACAGGGGACTGTTACATTGATGGTAGTAAAGGCCAGGAACAAACAGTAAAATACATGCATAACATAAAAAACTATTTGTAGTACCCCAGGTCAGGTCATAGGTAAATGGGACGATTTATCAGAGTTGATAAATGAGTCACGTTTTCTGCTTCATGGAACGGATGGACGTTGGCGTGTCAGGAGAGAAACATCAGAGAGGGAACACCCTGCAGCCATTGCTGGAAGAACACAAGCTGGTGGGGGAAGCGTTATGGTCTGGGGAAGGTTTTCCTGACATTCTCTGGCCCTCTCATTCATGTGGAAGGACCTCTCATTTGGGATAAATCCATTCTTGCAGATCACGTACACCCATACATGCTGACTGTCTCCCCTGGGGTGGATGGGATCTTCCAGCAGGACAATGCGACACACCACGCGGCTAGAAATGTCCAACATTGGTTGGAAGAGCATGACCAAGACTTCCAAGTACTACCCTGGCCCTCTAAATCCCCAAACTTGAACCCAATGGAGCAGCTGTGGGACCACCGTGATGGTCATATTCGCTCTATGGATCCCCCCGTGCCCCCTCCAGCAGCTGTGGGATGCACTGCAGTCAGCATGGCTCCAGGAACCTGTGACAACCTACGAGGACCTTATGGAGTGACTCCGGGCCCGTCTAGTGCTGTCCATGCTGCACGCGGCGGTGACTCCGGATAAAAGCTGCTGCTCCGAATAATGGGACTCAACTGTGTATATTTCGTACCCTCTGAACGCATGCACACTGCACAGTACCACTTCTCTCCATATATATGCACAGTGCCACTTCTCTCCATATAGATGCACAGTACCACTTCTCGCCATATAGATGCACAGTACCACTTCTCTCCATATAGATGCAGAGTACCACTTCTCTCCATATAGATGCACAGTACCACTTCTCTCCATATAGATGCACAGTACCACTTCTCGCCATATAGATGCACAGTACCACTTCTCTCCATATAGATGCACAGTACCACTTCTCTCCATATAGATGCACAGTACCACTTCTCTCCATATAGATGCACAGTACAACTTCTCTCCATATAGATGCACAGTACAACTTCTCTCCATATAGATGCACAGTATCACTTCTCTCCATATAGATGCACAGTACCACTTCTCTCCTTATAGATGCACAGTACCACTTCTCTTCATATATATGCACAGTGCCACTTTTCTCCATATAGATGCGCAGTACCACTTCTCTCCATATAGATGCACAGTACCACTTCTCTCCATATAGATGCACAGTACCACTTCTCTCCATATAGATGCACAGTACCCCTTCTCTCTATATAGACGCACAGTACCACTTCTCTCCATATAGATGCACAGTACCACTTCTCTCCATATAGATGCACAGTACCACTTCTCTCCATATAGACGCACAGTACCACTTCTCTCCATGTAGATGCACAGTACCACTTCTCTCCATATATATATATGCACAGTACCACTTCTCTCCATATATATGCACAGTGCCACTTCTCTCCATATATATATATATATGCACAGTACCACTTCTCTCCATATATATGCACAGTACCACTTCTCTCCATATAGATGCACAGTACCACTTGTCTCCATATAGATGTACAGTACCACTTCTCTCCATATATATGCACAGTACCACTTCTCTCCATATATATGCACAGTACCACTTCTCTCCATATAGATGTACAGTACCACTTCTCTCCATATAGATGCACAGTACCACTTCTCTCCATATAGATGTACAGTACCCCTTCTCTCCATATAGATGCACAGTACCACTTCTCTCCATATAGATGTACAGTACCCCTTCTCTCCATATAGATGCACAGTACCACTTCTCTCCATATAGATGTACAGTACCACTTCTCTCCATATAGACGCACAGTACCACTTCTCTCCATATAGATGCACAGTACCACTTCTCTTCATATAGATGCACAGTACCCCTTCTCTCTATATAGACGCACAGTACCACTTCTCTCCATATAGATGCACAGTACCACTTCTCTCCATATAGATGCACAGTACCACTTCTCTCCATATAGACGCACAGTACCACTTCTCTCTATATAGATGCACAGTACCACTTCTCTCCATATAGATGCACAGTACTGTAGGTGTTTTGTCATCGGAGCAGATTCCCGCAGATCTGTACATTGGACACATCCTACATCAGTTAGACCCTGTTCACATCAGGTTAATGGCCTCTGCTTCTCATGTCGACCAGAGAAAGCTCCAGACGCCTGTCCTTAGGCTTCCACTAGCCTGGCAGAGGCCGGAGACTGGTATACATTGATTTGCTGCGGAGATAAGGTATGGGACGGGCGATACACCCCATTATACGCCTCTACAGTAGGATACGGCACAGGACTCGGTCAGTGGTATATGACGGGAGCTTGTCTCACTACGGTTGGGTTATACATGTGCGGTGCCTTCTACAGACTGTGAAATAATTGTGAATTTCATCGTTTTCAGAGTAGACAATCCCTTTAAAGAGGTCTCTCCTAGTGTCTCTTTCTCTTAAAGGAATTGTCCAGGACATAAAGTATATGGCTCATTTCTTTCCTCAAGCTGAGAAGGTTCTTCACTTCAATAGGAATGAAAACCAGACAAAACCCATGGATGGATGTGGTGTTGTTGTTTTTTTTTGTTGGGGGGGGGGGGGGGGGGCAGCCATGTTTTTTAAATCTTGAGCAACCCCTTTAAATTGCCTTGAGATAATTCTGCAAAACCGAGCGCAGGACTTGTGAGACGTCCCAGATTAAAGCAAAATGATGTTAAAAATCCTAAAACAACAAAGGAATGGAAACTATTGATACGAGTAAAATACCATAATCACAGGCGAATAATAAGCCTCCCCCAATGGAAGACGCTGGCTTAAATCAACAGGAATATCAGACAAAGAATTATGTACAATAAGCAACGCCGAAAATTATAAATCAACAAATGGCGCTTTCAGCTGAGAGAAGAAAGAATCCATTAAGCGCTCCAAGCAATTGGTTCCATAATACATTTAAATCCACTGATATTGAGAAAACAATTTTTGGATTCTGTTTATAAATCGCTATTGTAATTATGTAACACAAAACAAACAGAAGAAAAGACAATACATGGCGGGAGTCTGGGGCTGAACGTCACGAAACACAAGATACATTGTATCCGTAGTGACTGAAAACTGTGCGTTCTTACACTTAAAGGGGTTGTTTCTACAGACCCCCCAATGTGGCCGGAACCGTGGTGGTGGTCATACCTACCTGATCCCTGCCGCTGGGTTTCGACTCCATCACGTGACCCACGTTAATATGGATGTTGTTGCATGGAGACCCAGGACCTGCGGAGTCAACGGGCGACCGACGGGACACAGATGGAGTCAGAACCCTGCAGCAGGAATCAGGTAAGTATGGTGAACACAGAGCGTCCAGCCACACCCGGGGAGGGGGTGGGGGGGTCTGTAGAAAAGGTCGCCAGGGGTGAACATCCCCTTTAAAGGGGAGATGATCCGCCAGGTCAGGACATGGCTAATATAGAGAACGAGCTTCTTAATCCTAACCCCATGTCTATACCATGGCCAAATATAGGGCAGAGCAAGTCCCTTGGCCTGGTGATGTCATCACAGCAGAAGGTTGATGACATCACAGTTTGGTGAGCGCAGGTCCAGTAGCAATAAGAACCAAGAAACGTCTGCTACTGACCAAGTTGCATTCTTGGTTACATTGGTCTGCAGTGCATTGTGGGATCTCAAGGTTGCCTCTAATTGCAGCTTTGGATGTGACTGGAGCATAACGCATGATGTAAGTCGGGATCCTTACAAGGTAAGCAAATCGTTTCTCGCAGCTCGGCTTCTACGACAATATCAATGGGCCTCGGAGAGCAGCGCTATGACTGCACCATATAATAATTCCCCCGAGGGGCAGGGAATATTCGTCGGGGTAGATTTAGAAGGGAATCTGCATAACCCATCATCCAGCCTGTGGGCGTTGAGAAGCGGCACAGTCGTGTGAAGCGAGGCTTACGAGGTGAGATGTGGAGCATCTGTGCAGTTAGGCGGCATTAGTTAATCAGAACAATAATCCCGGGACGCGCGGCTGCTTATTACATCTGGCAATACCGCCATCGCTGCCTCCATCTTCTCGCTCCGCAGAGACTTAGACGCTATTAATTCCCAATAAATGCTGCTCCAAAAGGTTGAATCCGTCATCTCCTTTATTAGCGTCGCCATCAACAAGAAAATATGTAGAACATCTGCAGAAATGCCGGCCGCAAAACAGACCAGGTCGCCATGAAAACAAGAGCGAAGCAGCCACGGAAAAGAGGAGGAACGGAGGCAATGACGTGGAGCTCATTACAACTGGTTACCAAGTTCTAGAAATTAAAAACCTCTGCTTATTTATTTCTTCTTTTGCAATGAGACGAGAAGGAGCCGATGCCGCGCTGAGTCCTGACAACTGTCCTCTGCTGACGCGATATTGAGGGACACCGTAAGTGTCGGACATATAAAGTGCGCAGGGGCAGAATCTTTGGATGGCGTGGAAACAAGGCAGACATAGGTACAGAAATTGTTTGCAGAAAACGAAATCTACCGTACACTATATACTGTATACACACTATACCCTCCACAAGGGGGCGCTCACACACGGACCGTTACATAGCAGATAATCATAGGGGGCGCAGTCTAATGGTTGCTGATCACTCAACATGGATGGGGGCATATACATCGTCACTGTACGTTACAGGGCACAGCATGCCTTTAGGTTGCAGTCACTCAGTGAGGGGCAAACACACTTAGTGGTTTCACATCCAGAGGCACAAGCAGCTTATTGATTCTCTACTGTTCACAGTCCACATTTACAGTAGGACTAGTCCCAAGCAGGAACTGCCTGATCAGCGGTGATTTTCAACTTCTCCAGGTCCAAAGCACCTTAGCTTTCACTTTGCAGCTGTCGCATTTCCCGGAAACATGACTCCATCTGCCGCTCCTGAGTTCCCGGTGCCATTAACCCTGCGGCGGCCCCTTGTCTCAGCGACCCAGCTTCTCTCCAGGCACTTTGTCGTGGCGCCAGAGCTACTGCAAACGTTTTCCAGCTGATATACTTCCTGCCTGCTCTCCTATGGTTAGAGCAGCTGCTGCAGCAGGTCTGTCCTAGTCTGCACCCCTAGCGGGAGATGAAAGCTCGCCATGTGGCTTGTGCCACGCTCTGCCATAACGTGGCACTTTTACAGTCCTCCAGCAAACCCCTACATGCCTAATCATATCATTTTAAAGAGAATACTAAATAAAACCCGATGCTGATAAATATTTTTGTTTATCTGTTTTTATTTTATGATTACAGATTCAAAAAAATTCTATATCCTGAATAGGATTATGGGGGCGGCCATCTTGCCTGAGCTGTTAATTAATAGCCTTCAAAGACATGTTTTACAACAAGCCCTCAAAGGACAGAAGAGTTTCTGCTTAAACCCTTTTCTATGACCCTCGGGCCATTTTTTCCACTGCCTCATTTGCTAAAAGTTGTTCCTTTAGAGGGAAGAGTCCTGACCAAGTCTTCACCTCCAGTAGAAGAGGAGATGATCCCAACTAAGACCGGGCCCCTCTTGTCCTGGGCCCCATAGAAGTCGCATGTTCTGCCGCTATGGTAGTTCCGCCCTTGGTGTTACATCTGCAGAGGTCATTGTGCAGGCAGTGGAGGAGCTGAGTTGTGACATCTCCTATTGATTTCTGTAGTGGAGTTTTTGGGTGTGCTCTGTTACAGAGGTCATTGTGCAGGGAGGAGGTGAGTTATGACATCAACTAATTCCTATAGGAGAGTCTTGGCGTGTGCTCTGTTACTTCTACACAAGTCATTGTGCGGGGAGGAGGTGAGTTGTGACATCTACTGATTACTATTGGACAGTTTTGGGGTGTGCTCTGTCCTGTGCAGAGGTCATTGTACAGGAAGGGGAGGAGGTGAGCTGTGACATCACCTATTGAGTTCTATAGGAGAGTTTTGTGGGTGTGCTCTGTTACATTTACAATGGTCATTTTGCAGGGGGGGGGGGGGTCGAGCTGTGATATCACCAAGTGACTAACTTCTTGTCATGATAGGTAGGTAAGCGGGGAAATAACCAAACACGGGAAAGCAAACAGAACAAACGACTAGGCCCAAAAGCTAGGGAGAAAAGGGTCACCTCCTAGCGATCCCTAAAAGCTTTCCCTAAACTGCTGTGCACATGTGCATACCCTAAGGGTGGATATGCACATGCCCTCGTGCCTAAAACCTAAACACCCTGGGCAAGCCCTAAGCAGCAGGGAAAAGGGAAGAGGCAACCTGCTTCTTCAAACCAGGAGAAAGCAAGCGTCTCCCTAGAGGCCTAGATAAAACACACAAAGGGAAAGGAAGGAGAGGACTTATCTGGAGCAGAGTTGGAGCAGACGATCCACCACAAATCAAGAGCTCCCAGGAAAGAACTATAACCCGCACAGGCCACAGGGGGAAGGAGGGATAAATAGCCTCACAAACAATGAAACCCAGTACACCTGAGGGAAGGTCAAACCCAAATAAAAAGTCAGACATGTGCAGCCAGTCTGACAGACCTCCGCACATTCACAGGGCAAGGCGTGACACTTCTATGGGAGAGTGGTGCAGTCACGCTCTGTGCATTGTGCAGAGAAGGGGAGTAACAAAAGCAGTGGTATCACTTGTGGATGGCAGATCTGGTGTTATCTATACACAGGTGTTACCTGTCATTGTAATCCTGTCTGTGATAATAATGAGATGACTGCTGAGAAGTGATCTTTACAGAAAAGGACAAACAGATCTGTTTATTATGAGGTTCACCGGTCAGAGAGAAAAATGGAAGAAATTAGTATTAACAAAAAAATATAAAAAAATCACCCAAAAATTCTTAAAGATACACTGAACATGATTTGGACTGAACCAGTAGGTCATTTCCTGAAGACACTGTCCCTTTAAGCTCATCTATGCGAGTCTGACAGGATCTCCATATATAGGGCTCTCGTGCGATCTTCGTTACAGCTCAGTTCATCATCTTAGAATTAAATACATCGTTACTAATTCTAGGATCTGGAAGGCGATGATGTCATCCCCAGTCACATGACCTCCCCCGCTCGCTGCAGATGTTCCGCCCTCTGCATTGATTCAATCAGTGGTCTAATAATAAGTAACACCAGGTGCGTTATTAATATCCCCATCAGTAACGTATTAGCGTCTGCGCAGCGAGGGGTCCGCGGACGATCGGACCTCATATCTCTTACCATTGGCCTAATCCCTAGAAGTGGAGCTCATCTCTGGACATTTAATTAGGTGCAGTCATGGAAAGGCTGCTCGACGTTAGACTTTCGAGATCATTAGTGATATAAATGAGAAGTCGTAAAGTTAAACACGAGTCAATTGCTTTCCACGTAAATTAATGATGCATCCTGGTGCCGATGGGGCCCAGAGCGCGGCGCAGATCTGTAAGAGGAGGAAGGTGGGCTCACGGGCAGGCGATTGCCCCTTATTTAGACTCCATCAGCCTCGTAGACCTGTGGGCGCGGGCTCGTCCGACTGTGGCATAGCCAAACAGGGGCAGCTGCTCTGGGATCACCACCTAGATACTGCCCTGCTCTATACTTACCCCCTGGTGGCTCAGGCCCCATACGAAGGTACTGAGTACTACTGTATGTAGTATAGGGCGCCATTATGTAGACCAGGTAGCATTATACAGAGCAGCACCTCTCAGGGTGCGCGGCACCGGCCATTGTCTGACGAGGCACGAGTCTCCACCAGGATCATGGGCAGAGGGCTGCTTATAGTGGGCATGCTCAGGGGTGCTGCTAGGCATTTAGATCCAGGGTCTGTGTCCCAAATTGCCCTTCATTTATTTAAAAAAGAGGAGAAAATGTATTTCTTTAAATAATATTTCTTAATTTATGCCATTTCCTGTGACGACCTTTATAATACGTGTTATTTTTGACATGTGCTTGAGAAAGAGGGAAGTCTGCCCTCGAAACGCGTCGCACTTTATTCTCTCTTTGGATACGGTTACATTGCTTTTAAGAAATATTATCCTTTTGGCAGCACTTAGTTTTACCTCTAATTATTTGTACCTCATTATTACTGTTTCTGGACACCAATGAGGGCAATATACCCGTGGGGCATAAAATCACTTTGTGGGGAACTGTCACCGCCAGCTCTCTGAGAAAGTCTGGCAGACGTTCTTCTGTACCTCTTGGATGATGTTCTTTGTTTTGGTTTCACTTTGTCATCTCCTTTCCTCCTCCCAGCTGTCACCTATTTACACTAATTGCCTCCCTTTATATTCCCTCCCATACTGCCTCACTTTGCGGTTTATACTACTTCCTTGATTCAAGTGTTCACTGCTGGAGACTTCTGTTTCTGCTTGTTCAGATAAGTCCTTTCATGTATTGTGTTTTCTTTCTGGCTTGATTCTAGGTGACCCTGACTCCTTCCGTATTAAGTGCAGGGAGCCGGTGGTCGTGTCCCCTCACTATTATAGGGTTTTCAGGTGTCACACAGTCTAGGTACGAGGGCATGCAATCGTCTACCTCTGAGACCCTTGTATGTGCTTAGCAGTCAGGGTGAGCTCTTAGGGTTTTACAGGGGTCACCTTTATGCTCCTTAGTTTGGGATCAAGCCAGTCGGATGTTTATCCATAACTTCCAGCTATCTGCAACATCATCCGTGACAGGAACACAACGGAGGGCTGCTGGACGTTTGATGCTTCATGACAGGTATTTTGTGCTGTGGTATTTGGCACCGCTAGGGGGTATTTGGTTGGCACTGTTGGGGGTAATATGGACAGTAGATGGTAATTTGCTGTGGCCCCGGTATCACCTTGGATTGGCTGGTGAGTCCGGAGTACAAGGAGTTTGAGAAGTTCTGATACAGATCAAGGCAGCTCTCCTGAAATATCCGGAAAAAGGGGAGATTCTACGGGGACCCCCACACTGAGTATCCGAGGGTCTGTCTTGACTAAATGCAACTCATACCTAAAAGAGAAGAAAAGGGTGAAGCAGTGTGAGATCTGGGGACATACATTTTGAGGGACATGTTGGAGTTCTCCTCGGTCTGATGGTTTGTAGCTCTTAGTGCTGCTAAATGCTGTAACATCAGACAATAGCGTCATAAAAGACTCCAGATAGGAAGAATCTCAGCTTCGTGTATGAAAACGGCTGCAGACAAAAGCGAGAGCTTCTTCTGGCAAACAGCAATCTCTTTTATTTGCTTTTCCATTTTCCTGCTCTGGAAACATAAAAGTGCAGATCTGAAGGCAGACGAGAGCTCCAGGAATTGTATGTGCTATACATGTCATAATGGTGCACTATATACCGGGGGAGGGGGGTCTGCACACAGCGGGCACTGAACCGGGGTCTGTATACCAGGCAAAAGGGTCTGTAAACTGTAGGGAGTCTGGGGTGTGCTCTCTTAGTTCAGGGAGTCATGGAGAATCACTATTTATTATTGGGTCTGTATTTTTAGGGGGTCTGGCCAGAGTTGTGTATAAACGGCATCTGTGGCTGGGAAGCTGCAGCATCTTATTCATGTGTCAGACTCCTGGTCAGCTAAGGAGATTTGGTCTGGACAGAAAGTGAGTGTGCAGAGATGTTCCAGTTAGTGCACATGGAAGCAGAACTGTTTCTGATGGAGCACATATGATCAGAGTGCAAAGAGGCAGAGTGCAGAGAGGCAAAGAGCGGAGAGACCATGTGCAGAGCAGCAGAGAGGCAGAGTGCAAAGAGGCAGAGAGCGGAGAGGCAGAGTGCAAAGAGGCAGAGTGCAGAGAGGCAAAGAGCGGAGAGGCCATGTGCAGAGCAGCAGAGAGGCAGAGTGCAAAGAGGCAGAGAGCGGAGAGGCAGAGTGCAAAGAGGCAGAGTGCAGAGAGGCAAAGAGCGAAGAGGCCATGTGCAGAGCAGCAGAGAGGCAGAGTGCAAAGAGGCAGAGAGCGGAGAGGCCATGTGCAGAGCAGCAGAGAGGCAAAGTGCAGAGGCAGAGGGCAGAGAGGCAGAAAGGCAGAGTGCAGAGAGGCAGAGGGCAGAGAGGCAGAAAGGCAGAGTGCAGAGAGGCAGAGAGCAGAGAGGCGTGTGCAGAGCAGCAGAGAGGCAAAGTGCAGAGAGGCCATGTGCAGAGAGGCAGAGTGCAGAGAGGCAGAGTGCAGGGAGGCAGAGTGCAGGGAGGCAGAGTGCAGGGAGGCGTGTGTAGAGCAGCAGAGAGGCAGAGTGCAGAGAGGCAGAGTGCAGGGAGGCAGAGAGCAGAGAGGCGTGTGCAGAGCAGCAGAGAGGCAGAGTGCAGAGAGGCCATGTGCAGAGAGGCAGAGTGCAGGGAAACAGAGTGCAGGGAGGCAGAGTGCAGGGAGGCAGAGTGCAGGGAGGCAGAGTGCAGGGAGGCAGAGTGCAGGGAGGCAGAGGTCAGAGAGACACAGTGCAGAGAAGCATCTAAATGCGAAGTCTGATTAGCCTTACTACATCAACACACTCCTCTGCTAAAATACACTGTACTGCTGGCATTCCTGCTTTGCAATTCTTAGACTATGACCTCCCACAGGATAAGCTCACCCCTCTCCTAAAACACTCTGTGCTGCTGAGGGCTCTGGTCCATACACTATGTAACCCTGGACTTGGCATCTTCCACAAGATCAGCACACTCCTTTCCTGAAATACTCTGTGTTACAGGGGTTCCTGCTATGTGACTGTCTGTAAACTCCCAAAAAGTCAGCACATTCCTCTCCTTAAATACTTTGTGCTGCTGGTATAAGCTGATATGTGATTTTTAAATCTGCAAGCTATACATAGAAAAGTGCTGTGTGGAGTCACGTCTGGGTAGCTGGACCTGGAGACGAGCGCTCTGTGGTTAGTTATGAGTCTCAGAGGATAAAACACTTTGCAGAAAATGATTTAACGCAAATGGAAAAGACAGGAGATCTGGGCCCAGCTCTTATCTGGGGTCATTTAACTGTCCAGATAGAGGCTGGGGCTCCGAAATGCGTCGTTCCAGGACTGCAAATTTTATCATTATAAGAAAATGGCTTTACTGAAATGGTGGAAAGGGGAGCAGAAGGAAGAGTTCTGAGCATTAATAGATCGGCCATTGTATGCATTGTGCAGGTGAGGGTGGGCGCGGGGGCAGGGCTCGTCATTAGGTTCTAACGTTTGACTTGTGTTATAATAAGATGTTCTGCCGGGGAGCTGCAAAAACGAGCATTTCTGCAAAGCTTCATTTAATCAGCTCATACACACATTAAGGCTCATAGACTTGGACGGCGTCCTCATGAATAAAAGGTACACAGGCCAAATGGGAGAGTTTAGAATATACCAGATAGAGAGATGATGGCTGGAAAACATAACCCGAATTAGAAAGTGCTGGAAGGGACCTGAGGGGGAAGGAGGAATAATAAATGTATGAAACTGGAGGAGGAAGAATTAGCACACAGCCAAATCTGTAAAAACTGCCTGGCCAGAAGCAACGAAGATCCAGGAACCGCAGGATGGGTTAGTCAAAAACTAAACAGAAGGTTCTAGATCTTGGTCCAAAGTAGATTTACTTCACTAGGTCCCCTCTTAGACTTCTGCTCAGGTCACCAGCCATCTGCAGCTGCAGGCCATTGCACTAGTTGGTTTTACCCTGAGAACATGTCATCAATATCTAGAAGACGGAAAACCCCTTTAAGTTGCCCAAGTCTAGTGAGACTGACCAGGTATCTATCATGGGCTTGAGGGTGAGCCGAAGGTACTGGGGGTAAAAATGATTTTGGCTTGCCTGATCCTTTGACCTCAGAGTGATAAGCCACTGCCAGAGGTGCCTGGGGAGGTTAAAGGAGCCTGGAGGGGGAAGGGGTAGTCTTGAGGGGATAGAGCAGTCTCGAGGGGGACAGGGGAGGCTGGAGAGGGTAAAGGAATCTGGAGGGGGACAAGAGAGCTTGGAGTGGGAGAAGTCTTATGGGGGACCTCTGAGCCTGGAGGGGGACAGGGGAGCCTAGAGGGGGATAGAGAAGTCTCGAGGGGGAGAAGAGAGCTTGGAGCGGGACAGTGGAGCCTGGAGGGAGATGGGAGCCTGGAAAGGGACAGAGAAGTCTTATGGGGGACAGGGAAGCCTGGAAAGGGACTGGGAAGCCTGGAGAGGGGCAGGGGAGCCTGGAGAGGGGCAGGGGAGCCTGGAGGGGGACAGGGGAGCCTGGAGGAGGACAGGGGAGCCTGGAGGAGGACAGGGGAGCCTGGAGAGGGACAGGGGAGCCTGGAGAGGGGCAGGGGAGCCTGGAGGGAGATGGGAGCCTGGAAAGGGACAGAGAAGTCTTATGGGGGACAGGGAAGCCTGGAAAGGGACTGGGAAGCCTGGAGAGGGGCAGGGGAGCCTGGAAAGGGACTGGGGAGCCTGGAGGGGGACAGGGGAGCCTGGAGCGGGACAGGGGAGCCTGGAGGAGGACAGGGGAGCCTGGAGAGGGGCAGGGGAGCCTGGAGGGGGACAGGGGAGCCTGGAGGGGGACAGGAGAGCCTGGAGGAGGACAGGGGAGCCTGGAGGAAGACAGGGGAGCCTGGAGGAGGACAGGGGAGCCTGGAGAGGGGCAGGGGAGCCTGGAGGGGGACAGGGGAGCCTAGAGGGGGATAGAGAAGTCTCGAGGGGGACAAGAGAGCTTGGAGTGGGACAGTGGAGCCTGGAGGGAGATGGGAGCCTGGAAAGGGACAGATAAGTCTTATGGGGGACAGGGAAGCCTGGAAAGGGACTGGGAAGCCTGGGGAGGGGCAGGGGAGCCTGGAGGGGGACAGGGGAGCCTGGAGGAGGACAGGGGAGCCTGGAGGAGGACAGGGGAGCCTGGAGAGGGGCAGGGGAGCCTGGAGGGGGACAGGGGAGCCTAGAGGGGGATAGAGAAGTCTTGAGGGGGAGAAGAGAGCTTGGAGTGGGACAGTGGAGCCTGGAGGGAGATGGGAGCCTGGAAAGGGACAGAGAAGTCTTATGGGGGACAGGGAAGCCTGGAAAGGGACTGGGAAGCCTGGAGAGGGGCAGGGGAGCCTGGAAAGGGACAGGGGATCCTGGAGGGGGACAGGGGAGCCTGGAGGAGGACAGGGAAGCCTGGAGAGGGGCAGGGGAGCCTGGAGGGGGACAGGGGAGCCTAGAGGGGGATAGAGAAGTCTCGAGGGGGACAAGAGAGCTTGGAGTGGGACAGTGGAGCCTGGAGGGAGATGGGAGTCTGGAAAGGGACAGAGAAGTCTTATGGGGGACAGGGAAGCCTGGAAAGGGACTGGGAAGCCTGGAGAGGGGCAGTGGAGCCTGGAGGAGGACAGGGGAGCCTGGAGAGGGACAGGGGAGCCTAGAGGGGGATAGAGAAGTCTTGAGGGGGACAAGAGAGCTTGGAGCGGGACAGTGGAGCCTGGAGGGAGCACAGGAGTCCAAAAACAAAGGGGAATATCCAAAATAGACAATTGTTACAGAATTTTTGAAAATTTCCACAAACTATAACAAGATCCTTACTTTTTCCTGAGTGAATATGAAATCTGTGGTATATTCAAGTTGAATGACACAATGCTCCTGGCCACGACCTTAAGGAGTTAAGCACTCTGAAAATTCAAGAATGACTCCATCAATTAGAAATTCTGAAGGTCTGAGGGTCCTTTCGATGTCCGGGCCTGGCAGCCGCTCCCTATATTCTTCTCCAGGAGAGATGCACCGCTCTCTGGTCTTATTATCAGTGCGGCAGCAACATGGCGACGGCGGATATTTTATTCATAGCGCATAATAAATAATTCTAGTAATAACATTTGCTCATTTTCTATTCATTTACAGCAACAAATAAAAAGCGGCCGGTTATGAATGGATGAGATCCTGCCGGAGGGAGGTCACGGAAAGTCCACGGAAAGTTTCCCTGAAGAACTTTACATGTAACACTGGAACAAAAGGACGGCGCTGCTACATTGTAACGCGTGGTGTGCAAATAATAAGATGTCAGGAAGAAAAATCCAAAATCGTACAATATAAGGGCTCATGCACAGGGGCGTAAATCGCTCAGTGCCCGGGCTGCGGATCATAAATGGCGGGTCCACAATATGCAGGCACTGGCCGTGTGCACTCTGCTTGCGGATGCCGACTCATTGACTTGAATGGCTCTGCGATCTGCAACATACGGCCAAAGATAGAACGTGTTCTATCTTTTTGTGGTGCAGAGGCACAGACCCAAAAACCCATTGAAGCGCTCGGTAGTGCTTCCGTGGACTTCCGATCTGTGCCTCCGCTTCGCAAAAGATAGATGAAGTCCTATCTTTGCTCATATTTTGCAGATTGCGGACCCATTCAAGTCAATGAGTCCACATCCATAGCACGGAGTGCCGTTTATGATCCGCGGGCACTGAGCCATTACAGCGAAATTCTGTTTATTGATCATCTGTGAAGGTAACGGGGGATGGGCGGCTCTCCACCATAGAAATAAATGGGGCACAAAGAGCTCAATCATTACATAAGTAAAAGTTCAGCAACTTCCTAATACACTTGGAATTTCAAATCCTCCCTATTTACATGATCTCTGCTTGCTGACAGTGAATGAGAGCTTGTTTGTTTTTCCTGACAGAGATGAAAAATCCATAAAGAGATAATATTTCTCACAGCTGAACAGTTGTTACAATGTAACTGAGTGCAGAAACCATGCAAATAATTGGGGGAGTAGTGCATTATGTGGGGGGGAGCGGCACAGATTTTTTCTTGGTGAGCCCATGGAGTTGTAGGCTTGTTTCATACATTCTTTTTAGTGTTTTTTTTTTTCTGATTTATTTTAATAAATAAAGTCTATAGTGAATTGTGACATTTTTGCATGCCAGTTTTTACAATTCTGACATAATGCAGCATGCTGTATGCGCTGTGCGAGGTGCAAAAGACCTGAACAAAAGTTTAGACAAAACAACATGTAAAAAATGTATCAAAAACATTACAAAAAAAACAAAAAACTGTAAAACTCATGGTGTTTTTTACCACCAAAAACAACTTCATGTGTGAAGGAAGGCCCATGCTGCACCTCTGCGCCCGTCCTTAGATACAACTAGAGAAAATGGCGCATCTGGCCGCCATGCTTCCATGATTTCCTCTTCCCTCCTGACACATCATTACACGTGTTGTACAAGTCGTGGCCAAAAGTTTTGAGAATGACACAAATATTAGTTTTCACAAAGTTTGCTGCTAAACTGCTTTTAGATCTTTGTTTCAGTTGTTTCTGTGATGTAGTGAAATATAATTACACGCACTTCATACGTTTCAAAGGCTTTTATCGACAATTACATGACATTTATGCAGAGAGTCAGTATTTGCAGTGTTGGCCCTTCTTTTTCAGGACCTCTGCAATCCGACTGGGCATGCTCTCAATCACCTTCTGGGCCAATTCCTGACTGATACAACCCATTCTGTCATCATCACTTCTTGGAGTTTGTCAGAATTAGTGGGTTTTTGTTTGTCCACCCGCCTCTCGAGGATTGACCACAAGTTCTCAATGGGATTAAGATCTGGGGAGTTTCCAGGCCATGGACCCAAAATGTCAACGTTTTGGTCCCCGAGCCACTTAGTTATCACTTTTGCCTTATGGCACGGTGCTCCATCGTGCTGGAAAATGCATTGTTCTTTACCAAACTGTTGTTGGATTGTTGGAAGAAGTTGCTGTTGGAGGGTGTTTTGGTCCCATTCTTTATTCATGGCTGTGTTTTTGGGCAAAATTGTGAGTGAGCCCACTCCCTTGGATGAGAAGCAACCCCACACATGAATGGTCTCAGGATGCTTTACTGTTGGCATGACACAGGACTGATGGTAGCGCTCACCTTTTCTTCTCCGGACAAGCCTTTTTCCAGATGCCCCAAACAATCGGAAAGAGGCTTCATCGGAGAATATGACTTTGCCCCAGTCCTCAGCAGTCCATTCACCAGACTTTCTGCAGAAGATCAATCTGTCCCTGGTGTTTATTTTGGAGAGAAGTGGCTTCTTTGCTGCCCTTCTTGACACCAGGCCATCTTCCAAAAGTCTTGGCCTCACTGTGCGTGCAGATGCGCTCACACCTGCCTGCTGCCATTCCTGAGCAAGCGCTGCACTGGTGGCACTCCGATCCCGCATCTGAATCCTCTTCAGGAGACGATCCTGGCGCTTGCTGGACTTTCTTGGACGCCCTGAAGCCTTCTTAAGCCTTATTCACACGTCCGTTGTTTCTTTCCTGATCTGTTCCGTTTTTTGCTGAACAGATCTGGACCAGATCTGGACCCATTCATTTTCAATGGGTCCTGAAAAAAAACGGACAACTCAATGTCTGATTTTTTTTCAGGACCCATTGAAAATGAATGGGTCCAGATCTGGTCCAGATCTGTTCAGCAAAAAACGGAACAGATCAGGAAAGAAACAATGGACGTGTGAATGGACCCTTAACAAGAATTGAACCTCTTTCCTTGAAGTTCTTGATGATCCTATAAATTGTTGATTGAGGTGCAATCTTAGTAGCCACAATATCCTTGCCTGTGAAGCCATTTTTATGCAACGCAATGATGGCTGCACGCGTTTCTTTGCAGGTCACCAGGGTTAACAATGGAAGAACAATGATTTCAAGCATCCCCCTCCTTTTAACATGTCAAGTCTGCCATTTTAACCCAATCAGCCTGACATAATGATCTCCAGCCTTGTGCTCGTCAACATTCTCACCTGAGATAACAAGACGATTACTGAAATGATCTCAGCAGGTCCTTTAATGACAGCAATGAAATGCAGTGGAAAGGTTTTTTTGGGATTAAGTTAATTTTCATGGCAAAGAAGGACTATGCAATTCATCTG
Source organism: Bufo bufo (assembly GCF_905171765.1). Lineage (NCBI taxonomy): Eukaryota > Metazoa > Chordata > Amphibia > Anura > Bufonidae > Bufo > Bufo bufo. The sequence continues at coordinate 5,081,040 of NC_053399.1, read as the reverse complement.
ATCACTCTTCATAACATTCTGGAGTATATGCAAATTGCTATTATAAAAATTTAAGCAGCAACTTTTCCAATTTCCAATATTTATGTAATTCTCAAAACTTTTGGCCACGACTGTAGATTATCCGGAGGTAGTGAGTTTAATAGCAATGGCAGCTACTGACCCCTCTAAGGCCTCTTTCACACGGGCGAGAATTCCGCGCGGGTGCAATGCGTGAGCTGAACACATTGCACCCGCACTGATGAATCCGGACCCATTCACTTCAATGGGGCTGTGCAGATGAGCGGTGATTTTCACGCATCACTTGTACGTTGCGTGAAAATCGCAGCATGCTCTATATTCTGCGTTTTTCACTCATAGAAATGAATGGGTCTGGTGAAAATCGCAAACATCCGCAAGCAAGCAAGTGTGGATGCAATGTAATTTTCACGCATGGTTGCTAGGAGATGATGTAAGCAAATTGATTAAAGTCAATTTACTGTATTATTTTCCCTTCTAACCTGGTTATAAAAGGAAAATAATAGCATTCCTACTACAGAGTGGTAACTAAAATGTCCATTGAGGGGTTAATAAATAAATAAATAAATAACTCACCTCATCCTGTTGTTCGCGCAGCCGGCATCGTCTTCTTTCAGGACCTGCAAAAGGACCTTTGATGACGTAATTGCGCCCACCACGTGGTGACGTCACCGCGCAGGTCCTGCTGAATAAACATAGAAATCACGTGGTGAGCGCGATGACGTCATCAAGGGTCCTTTTGCAGGTCCTGAAAGAAGAAGAAAGAAGACAAGTCGGGCTTCGCGAACAAGTGGAGGAGGTGAGTTAATATTTTTTTTTAACCCCTCCATCCCTAATTTACTAAGCATTCTGTATTAAGAATGTTATTATTTTCCTTTATGATCAGGTTATAAGGGAAAATAATAAAATCTACAGAACACCGATCCCAAACTTCAGTGAAGAAGTCCGGGTTCGGGTCTGGGTACCACATTCCGTTTTTTCTCACGCGCGTGCAATCGCAGACAAAACTGACTGAACTTGCTTGCAAAATGGTGCGAGTTTTACTGAACGCATCAGGACCTAATCCATGTCGTTCGTGTGACTGAGGCCTAACTGCGGCTGGCGCTGATATGGGGGCACTCTAGCTGCTCCCTCCATCACATCTGATGTTTTTTTTAGGTCAATGCTTCCCCGTGGCTGTTAGAAGTCAGTGCCCCCTCCTCGCCGCGGTGATGCTGACACTCCACAGCACACAACGCAGCCACAACCGCACGGATCCTGAGTCCGCACCGCTGTTTGCTGGGAGATGCCTGCTAGAACCATTAGCCCCAGTCTAAAGGCTCGGCTCCCGTCTGTTCATTAAACCTTCTGCACATTTCTGGAATTTCAGAGCTCAGGACCCGCACTAGGATTTAGAAGGTGGGTGCAGCAGAGCCGAGGCGCTCAGACGTTTTATATCCATATTAAGTTCCACAATGTAACTGAAATCTGGTGATTATTTCCTGGTTAGCCCCGCAGGAAGGACGACCTGTCTATGGCACCCGGGGGTCGGCCATCGCTGGGGCTGCTGTCATCGCTCTCCAGGTCCCTGCTTCACAGGATAAAGGGTCTGTGTGTATGAAGCAGATGAGCGAGGGGGATCCATAGCAGATATAAATACTCTGATGTCTGGGGTACCCCACCCTCAACGCGTTTATACCTCTGGACCCCACTATGCCCCAACCATCTGTCAGCAGATTTATCCCTATGACACGGTCTCACTTGGCACCTGGAGGCATCTGCGTTGGTCCCATGTCCATATGTGCCCGCACTGCTGAGAAAATGAATACATGCAAATGAGCCTCTAGGAGCAACGGGGGCGTTACCATTACACCTAGAGGCTCCGCCCTTTCTGCAACTGCTGTGGAGGTGGCTGAAGTATAGGACGCCTTCACACACGACTGATTGCTAAAACCTGCAGCGTGTGAAGCGGACTGGTGAATGCAGCTCTGGATGTGACTGGTGTATAGGAATGGTAAGGGACGGTCACTCAGTATTATGTAGAGATTTATCCTGCAAAATATTGTTCAGAAGTGAAGCCGGGCATTAACTTTTCATTGATTTCACATCAGACATGTCTGGTTTGTGTTTTGTTGCAGCCTCTGGAGGCTTCGCCATGGATTTCTAATGAGAAGCTTGCAGCCGAGATCTCCTACAAAACGAAGGCAACCTAGAAAATTAAGTCAATTAACCTACTAATGAAGCTGCACACAAAGCGGGGAGAATGTTTGGATTACCATTTGCATTTGTTTTGCATAAATTGCCGGAAAAATTGCAAATTTATAATTGGGATCTTCCTGGGAAAAAAAATAAAAATTGACAATTAAAAAATGATACAAAAGCTTCTAAAACAAAATGAGCAGCATCTTCCTGAAATGTATCTGAATGTATCCGTCCTGCCCTGACGGCAGCGCCCCCTCCTCACGGCGCACCGCCAATCCCGTCTCCTTGAACGCGTGGCCTCCTTTATTTAATTACGTCTCCTTCTCTCTGTTCTTGCTTCAGGTCTCTAATTTATTGATGCATGAATGCATTAAACACACAGACGTCCTTCCGTGGGACGTCAAATGTCTCAGGCCAAGGGCGACCGAGCTTTCCGTGACTTTTGTGACGGGGGTGGCTGATCCATCACTGTAAATCTTGGCGATTCAGGAGCCTGGGAAAGCTGGGTACAGTCTTCTGACGGTTGGCAGATACGCCCAGTCCTTCGTCGGTGTCCAGGACGAGCGCCCGGAACGTAGGCTGAGGGCAACATGTTAAGAGTTTCTTTGTGTCGCACTTCCTCCCGCACAGAGATGGCGGTGAGGGAGACGACGGAGGTGGCAGAGAGTTGCTGCTGCCGCCGATGCAAGGACGTATGTGCGATCTCAACAATAACGGGGAATAAAGTACCGGCAAATGCATTAGGGCGAGAGCCAGCAGCGCTGAGAACACAGAGAAAGGACAAATGATAGCAGCGCAATTCTGACTTGTCACATCCAATATTTTTAGACTTCCCAGCGGCGGCGCTTGACACTCATTCCATCCTGTAAGTGTGTTATTTCTCTACATTTGTCCACGTTTAAGGGCTTGCATTGTTATCACTGACGCATGTCGTCTCCTAACGAGAGCCGAGCGCGCAGAAAAGAATGAAAGGTCAAATGACACAAATCCTGCTAAAACGTAAACTATGCAGCAAATTCCTGTTCTGTAGATACTAAGGGGCTCAATTATTACTTAAAGGGGTTGTCTCATCACAGACAATGAGGGTATATCACTACGATATGCCCCCATTGTCTTATAGGTGCGGGTCCCACCACCTATATTAGGAAAAGAGCCCCGAAAGTGTTGGAGGTTCACTGTGCATGCGCTCCACCCTCCATTCATTTTCTATGGGGCTGCCGAAAATAGCCAAGCACTGGCTTCACTGTTTCCATTGGGCCCATAGCAGTGAGTCGGTCATACGCAGTGTGCTATGGGGAGAGAGCTTGGTGGTGGCCGGACTGGAGTCCGCTAGCCACCAATTTTCGGGGCTCCGTTCCCGATATGGCGTGAGATGCAACATTTTTGCGACACGTGGAAAAGACGCACAAAGTAAACTTGCCAAAATCCTGGAGTTTTCATCTAGAATTGCAGGATTTACGTAGAGACCAAAATGTTGCGAAAAGTCGCAAAAATACCACCTGTGACTTTTTTTTAGACCAGAAAGCAGAAAAGGTACCTTGGTTCATAAATGAGCCCCTAAGAGCGCAGCACGGGGGGAGGGGCGACAATTTTTTTGCGGATGAGGCTCAACTTTGCATTTAGAAAGACATCAGTACACTTCTGAGATTTCTGTGGTTGTCCTGCAGTCGCGAAACGGTTACATCGCAAGTACGGGAAGACATCACGAGTACAGGCCCACGGTCGTGTGTGCTTTCATCCTAGTGCAAAAAGAGAACGGGTCCCTCACGTACTCCCATCCAAAAAACCAAAAGGTTCAAAAACCAGTGGTCCTGGTGTCTTCCAAGCCTCAACATCTGAGAGTCTCCAGCAAAAACTGTGGCTGCTGCTTGCAGAAGACTAAGGGCTCATGCACACGACCGGAACGGAACAGCGGGCCCTTCATAGCACAGTACTATCCTTGTCCGTAATAGGACATGTTCTATTTTTTTGCAGAACGGAAATACGGACATACACATGGAATGCACACAGAATAACTTCCGTATATTTTGCGGACTCATTGAAGTGAATGGTTCTGCAAAAAAAAACGGAACTGACACGGAAAGAAAATACGTTCAAAAACCTAGAGGAGCTCCCAAATCACACCGCACCCCAAAACGCTGTTCTAGGACAGAAGCCCAGACTAACAGAGGCCGGCGGAGTGAAGGATGAAAGGCACATGTAAGTGCCTCCTACTCATCACGTGGCACATTGTACCTGGGGCTTCCACACTACCTGACGGCATTAAGTGGCACTGGGCTCCTACAGGTCATCAGGTCTAACCTTGTACATAATGTAAATTTCCATTCTCGTGGCCTCCTCTAAACAAAAAATAAAAATAATTATCATCATAACATTAAGAAAACGCCAAGTATACGGATAAAAACCTTTTCAGCCAAATCCAATCTGTGCTTAATTTGTTGCAAGTTGAATATTTTTGTATTTTCCTGAATATTTTCTTGCTAATTTTTTTTAATGGTATATTTGTATACTTTTGTTTTTCTTGTGCATTTTTTTATTTTTTACTTTTTGCATTTTCATGTACATTTCTAATTGCCTTGCATATGTTCACATTCCTATTTTACTTTATATTTGGTGTTTTTTGTTTTGTATTTTCTTGTATATTTTGCATTTCTTTGTTTACTTTGTGTTTGTATTCTTTTAGATACTTTGGTATTGTGAAGCTGACCACTTCAGCATCACACGTGTACGAGACGTGGCCGAGCCGGTGGTGTGCCGTGATGGAGCCTTCCTGGGGTAACTGAGGACACGCACCCCGCCATGTCAGCCGCTGAGATGTCTGCCTAATGCTTATTACCCGCTGTCCCAATGATTCATCCTGTAAATGAGAAGGAATAAATTAAGATTTCAGACAAAATTCTAATCAATCGTCATCCTGCACTGGAAAGCGACCCGAGATGGGAACCTCTGAGGGCTGAAGATGGATGGATGTCTGCCGTGATGTATGAAACGGGTCCCGGATTCATAAAGTGTTATATTAACAAACAGCATCTGGGCAATACATGAGGATTTGTCATCCAAGCAGATCAGCATATTACGACCATCACTCAATGTCACAGGAGTTTTGTTACAATGTGTCATCCTGTAAACAGCTATAATAACAAGAGAGTATAATACAGGATGTAACTCAGGATCAGTACAGGATAAGTAATGTATGTACACAGTGACTGCACCAGCAGAATAGTGAGTGCAGCTCTGGAGTATAATACAGGATGTAACTCAGGATCAGTACAGGATAAGTAATGTATGTACACAGTGACTGCACCAGCAGAATAGTGAGTGCAGCTCTGGAGTATAATACAGGATGTAACTCAGGATCAGTACAGGATAAGTAATGTATGTACACAGTGACTGCACCAGCAGAATAGTGAGTGCAGCTCTGGAGTATAATACAGGATGTAACTCAGGATAAGTAATGTATGTACACAGTGACTGCATCAGCAGAATAGTGAGTGCAGCTCTGGAGTATAATACAGGATGTAACTCAGGATCAGTGCAGTATAAGTAATGTATGTACACAGTGACTGCACCAGCAGAATAGTGAGTGCAGCTCTGAAGTATAATACAAGATGTAACTCAGGATCAGTACAGGATAAGTAATGTATGTACACAGTGACTGCTCCAGCAGAATAGTGAGTGCAGCTCTGGAGTATAATACAGGATGTAACTCAGGATCAGTACAGAATAAGTAATGTATGTACACAGTGACTGCACCAGCAGAATAGTGAGTGCAGCTCTGGAGTATAATACAGGATGTAACTCAGGATCAGTACAGGATAAGTAATGTATGTACACAGTGACTGCACCAGCAGAATAGTGAGTGCAGCTCTGGAGTATAATACAGGATGTAACTCAGGATCAGTACAGGATAAGGGCTCTTTCACACCTGCGTTCTTGTCTTCCGGCATAGAGTTCCGTCGTCGGGGCTCTATGCCGGAAGAATCCTGATCAGGATTATCCTAATGCATTCTGAATGGAGAGTAATCCGTTCAGGATGCATCAGGATGTCTTCAGTTCCGGTACGGAACGTTTTTTGGCCGGAGAAAATACCGCAGCATGCTGCGCTTTTTGCTCCGGCCAAAAATCCTGAAGACTTGCCGCAAGGCCGGATCCGGGATCAATGCCCATTGAAAGGCATTGATCCGGACCCGGCCTTAAGCTAAACGTCGTTTCGGCGCATTGCCGGAGCCGACATTTAGCTTTTTCAGAGTGGTTACCATGGCTGCCGGGACGCTAAAGTCCTGACAGCCATGGTAAGTGTAGCGGGGAGCAGGGGAGCAGCATACTTACCGTCCGTGCGGCTCCCCGGGCGCTCCAGAGTGACGTCAGGGCGCCCCAAGCGCATGGATCACGTGATCACATGGATCACGTCATCCATGCGCATGGGGCGCTCTGACGTCATTCTGGAGCGCCCGGGGAGCCGCACGGACTGTAAGTATACCGCTCCCCCGCTCCCCGGTCCTACTATGGCAACCAGGACTTTAATAGCGTCCTGGGTGCCATAGTAACACTGAAAGCATTTGGAAGACGGTTCCGTCTTCAAATGCTTTCAGTACACTTGCGTTGTTACGGATCCGGCAGGCACCTCCGGCAACGGAAGTGCATGCCGGATCCCAACAACGCAAGTGTGAAAGAGGCCTAAGTAATGTATGTAGACAGTGACTGCACCAGCAGAATAGTGAGTGCAGCTCTGGAGTATAATACAGGATGTAACTCAGGATCAGTACAGGATAAGTAATGTATGTACACAGTGACTGCACCAGCAGAATAGTGAGTGCAGCTCTGGAGTATAATACAGGATGTAACTCAGGATCAGTATAGGATAAGTAATGTATGTACAGTCGTGGCCAAAAGTTTTGAGAATTACATAAATATTGGAAATTGGAAAAGTTGCTGCTTAAGTTTTTATAATAGCAATTTGCATATACTCCAGAATGTTATGAAGAGTGATCAGATGAATTGCATAGTCCTTCTTTGCCATGAAAATTAACTTAATCCCAGAAGAACCTTTCCACTGCATTTCATTGCTGTCAGTAAAGGACCTGCTGAGATCATTTCAGTAATCGTCTTGCTAACTCAGGTGAGAATGTTGACGAGCACAAGGCTGGAGATCATTATGTCAGGCTGATTGGGTTAAAATGGCAGACTTGACATGTTAAAAGGAGGGTGATGCTTGAAATCATTGTTCTTCCATTGTTAACCATGGTGACTGTTGAGGAGCGGTTGAGACGTATGCATATATATCCATGCATGCCTGCAAACACGTGCGGGCATGTATGGTATATATATGCATACATTAACCACCGCATCATGGGGTGATGTGCGCAGATGTGCCCAGCATCTGCGCACGTCTGCCCATGGTGATCCCCAGGGGCTCATGGTGGCCCCTGTGGGAAATATGTGGTCCCTGGAAGCTGTGCCCCCTTATATTAGTAAATATATGTGCCCTCTTATATATGTCCCCTGTATGCCCCAGATATATGCGAGGGTGTGTGTATATATAGATATGTGTGTATGTATTTGCACACGTGTCTATGTATATACACTTATGTCAGCATGACAGTATGAGCCCCCAAGCATCTGTGGATATATATATGCATATATGCAATTCCAGCTGTTGTCTACAGAGTTGTTATAGCCTGTAGGATAACAGCTGATTAGCATCTAGTCCCCTTTTGTTCAGGCCCAAAGCAATCAGACGCTTTGGCACCGTTTGTGAGGGGACCTTCTAACCAGACATCAAGAATCTGAGAACCTGTTTTTCCACACCTCTGCCCATGGCTAAAACTCCATCCCACTACTCCCAGCATCTTTGGGACTAGGGGGGGGGGGGACTCTGGGGATTGTAGGCAGGCATACGTCACAGTGAGACTATGATGTCACATCCCTGAGGAGGGGGTTGCTTTTAGGCTATAAAACCCCGAACCGGCCAGAGGTGCGGCCTCTTGCAACCAGACTAGATTCAGAGATGCAGGGGAGAGAGCAGCTTCATGATGACCACCTGGATAAGGCCTAAGTATACCTGTGTAGCCCCTACCTACCCCTCACATATCACCCCTGGTCCTGTAACCCCTTACCCTTGCCATGTTACTGGACACCCTGATCCCCCAAACCCTTGCTCCACCGTGTAACCCTTTCCCTACCCTGATTAACCCCTGGTGGTAACCCCTGCTCTAACCCTGCCACACACCCCCCCCCCCCTTCCCACTGTACACTTGCAGGATATTCACCCTTGCATTGCTGTACAGTTCTGATATTATCCCCATTGTTAACCCTTTGTGTTTGTGGTCGGTTTACACCCCTGTGAGGCCACCATTAACCCTCGTCGTACCCCGTAGGGACAGTGAATAGTCAGGTGGGGTGGGTTACTGATATTTGTGTGTATGATGTATTATTGTAATGTATAGATAGTATGTGGGGTGGAATTTGGGATTGTGTAGTGTAGTTAGGCTTGTATTGTGTTTATTGTAGTACTGTTTCTGCACTGCGGTGTGTACGTCTATATGTATATATATTCATATCCATTGATCCATGAATATATATAGATATAACGTATTGCTAGACTAATATACTTGTATGTGTGAACTGTCTAGTTAGTTTATGGGTGGAATTGGGAATGTGTAGTGTAGTTTAGGATTGAATATTTAGTGCTGTATTGTAGTGTACTGCGTACGTAGTGTATTGTAGTGTACTGCGTACGTAGTGTATTATAGTGTACTGCGTGCGTAGTGTATTGTAGTGTACTGCGTGCGTAGTGTATTGTAGTGTACTGCGTGCGTAGTGTATTGTTAGTGTATTGTTTGGTGTAATAAATACTGTTTTATTTGTACCCTTTTGTGTAGCGTGTACTTGTTAGCGGTAGCGAGTTAGTAAGGCGCATGCAGTTAGCATAAGTGATCAGTGTAGAGCATAGCGAAAGTATTGTAATTGTTATTTAAAGGCATAAATGGGCGGAGTTATCACTAGGTGGCTCCTCCCATTTATGAATATTAATTATCGATATTTGCATAAATATTGGTGATTAATATGCCCCCTCTACATTGGCGAGTCAGGCCCACTGCTTAGATTTTGAAATCTGTGTTTGGTTTTGAGGCTATAGTTCGGTTATACTGTCAATTATCAGGCAAGAGAGACGCGGTCAGTGGTCTGAGCGTCTAGGACCTGATAATTCGGACAGGTAACGCGGCTCTACCTCACAGCACCAAACACGGATCAAAATCTTTAGCAGAGAATCTATTGTCTATCTGTGTATTAATATTTTGCTGTTTGCTTTACACGGTCACTGCATCGCTCAAGTGATTGCAAGGGAGAAGAAGACACGTCACTGAAGGAGATCCATCTTCGTGGGAGCGGCGTACAAGTCAGGCTGGTCGGGAAGAGGCGATCCGGGAAAATGGACTTCTTCCAAGCAGCTGCGAGGTACGGCGCCAAGAAGAAGATGGACACTCATCAAACGGTGAGTATGGACTTCCCCACACTGCAACACTTGAGCAAACACAGCACATTTAACCCCATCCTCCCCACTACATACAAGTCAGCAGAAATGCTGTGGTCCGATTTGTTAGCACAGGCTTGTAGTTACGACAAGCTTTGTGTTAACAAACGGACGGTTTTGAACAAGGCCACCAAACGGCTTCGGATGCTGGCCAAACTCGTTCATACGTTTGAGGCTAGCATCTGTAAGCCAAAGGAAGTTGCGCTGGTGTCTCGGTCAACGGAGACAATTCCTCCGGCCATTCACTGCCAGTGCTGTGCCAGTAATTCGGACCAGGTTTCGACATTGCAGGCGCAGCTGGCAGAGAATGTGCAGTCTACTGTTGACCGAGATGCGCAGGTGGCTAGGATAGAGTCACAGTTGGTAGAGCTGCAGAGGCAGAAGGAGGAAATTGAGGCTAAGTTGACTCAGTCTTATACTGAAGTCAAAGCCTTCAAGGAGCGGACTGCCTCTACTGACGTGACGGTAGCCAAATTGAAGGCTCAGGTTGCTGTAAGGTCCCAGCTAATGTCTGGCATGCAACAGGTTATCACCAAGTTGGTGCCGGCCCTTTCTTTTTCCGTAAAGCCAGTGTCGGAATCTCCCAAAATGTTGCCCTGTGCAGGGCCACAAGGGGGGAGAGTAGTCTGTGACCGGTCTGATCATCAGGTCAAGCCGGTCCAGACTAACAGAGATTTTTCCCTGACTTTGGGAAAAACAACTGTGGTGAAGAGTGCGTCCCTGAGGATGGAACAATTCAGGAGAAGGGAGCACGGATGCAGTGTAGATGGACCTGGGCCATGCAGAGCAAACTACAGATGTTTTGCATGTGGTGGCCTAGGTCACATAGCGAGACACTGCAAAACACACAGGACAGGAAACCAAGTCACGTGTTTCAGGTGTGGGAACAAAGGACACATTGCAAGGAATTGCCCTTGTGCAAGTAATTGCAATGCGTCCAACAGTATCAGCCAGGTAACAAATTGTGCAGTGGGGTCTAGTCAGCTTGGCCATAAAGGAGTTACCTCTCAGCAGCATCACCAGCTGCTGAGGGGTCAGAGTGGCCAAGCTAGGCTAGGCAACATTTGACACCCCTGTACTATTTGTTACACCGTTTGTTCCCTGTGTATGTCCATGGTATGTGTTTTGTTATCTGTTTGTAAGTTTTTCTTGATGTTGATGGTGGTAGTCCTTGTCTACGGATGTGTTCTACCATGCTGATTTATGTAGTGTTGTAAGTCCCGTCTGCTGTCTTTGTTTCATTCTGTGTCCCCTTGGAGTGGAACAGTGTTATACTGTGGATCGAGAACGTATAGGTTCGCGAGCAGATAATATCACACGGGAAATCCTGCTGGTCGGGAGAAGGCATAAGGACCTTCTCCATGCAGCACACAAAGGATGATGTGATATTATTCTGGGCAACCAGGGTCTCAGATCGATACAGATAGCACTGTTGTGCTCCAGGTTTTCGGTAGGGCTGTGTTGCGCTGGGGACTGGGGCGGACAGACGACATTGGTGTAATGTTGTGCTGCGCACTTAATTCTAGTCCGGTCAGGTAGCACAGCTCTGATAGGGATTGGACGCAGAGTGTTTGGCAGCAGAGTGTGGACTGTGTTCTTGTGTTGTGGGGTCCTGGGGAACCAGGGCATGACTATGCCATTGGTTCTGCGGGCCTCCACAAGACGGGATCACAGGGGGAAATCAGCCTGGGTACACATGGGTGGACAGGGATGCGGTGCCATCAATAACAAGATGGTGCTTTGTCCACAGAACTCCAGTTATCCTAACCTAGTAGGGTGGCCATCCTTATCTGTTGGCGCAGAGGGATGTGCAGCAGAGGACTCAATCCTCTGAAGGTAGGCAGACACCAGTGTTGGGATAACGAGGGGTCCTGTGAGATAAAGGGCAGCCCAATACCTTTCTCTACCCATGGGTCAAAGGTATTGGTGCTGGGAATTTTCACATTAATTGCACTGTTAGGGGAGAATCTCCCCTGGGAGCGCCTGGTATTTTCTTCTGCCATAGGTGTGATTTTTATATGGAGCGGAAGAAAAACCTAGGAGATGCCACAGAAGAGGCCAGCTATTCCCCCTGACACTGTTTTGAAGCTCCAGAGGATCCCACTGGATTTTGGCAACTAAGCGACCTCTGCCTAGAGGTGTTCTAGAGAAGACTGTGCCACAATCCAGCGGGAGCATTATTTAAGGCTCTGGAGGAAGACTTGGGAGACGTTCGGGTGGAAGAACTTATTCAATTGTTTCACCCAGTGAAACTTCTTCTGGTTCTGGTCATCGTAATCTGAGGGTCAAGGGACTTACTGACCAAATACACCAGAACCAGACAGAACTTTACAGAACTATCCGGAGGAGGAGGCTCAGGACATAACTCAAACATTGTTCCTGTAGCCAAATATTGTATGGACACACTTTGTTTCCTATGAGGGTTCGGGACGTATAACTTGTACTACCCTGAAACCCCATAGCACATTGTATTTATTGATTGATTATGTTGGTTGATTGTGTACCCATAGAAACTTTAGGTACAAATGTGTGACAGCCTATACCCAGGGAAACTCGCCCAACGCATTGCGGTGAGTTATTATTTGGCTGTACACATTTGCATCCTATAGTAGTTTCCCATTGACACAGGGGTCTGCGACCTACCTGTGTCTTTGGAGGTGTAGAGATATGCCAGGTTGCATTAGTCTCTATGGGTACACACATTTAATGGAATTTGGTGGTGTTGGGAGGGATGTGGCATGTATTTTGTGTGAATGGGGATAAGGTTAGGTCACGATAGGGACAGGCATCATTCATTTGCCACCTTGAACCCTGGAACGGTGAGGTTCTTAAGGGAAGGGCTGGATGTGTAGTGTGGCGGAGGTGTTCTCCGCAGTAGAATTTAGGTACTATGACATCACCGCTTAAGAGTCTGACCTGCCTTGTAAAGACCTATTAATCTGTCCACGGGAGAACCGCACCCATCAAGATGGAAACAGATGTTGGATAGAAGAAAGTTGGGACAAAGACTGTAAGGGTGAACCCGCTCCAGAATTGGGGGGGCGAAGATACCTGAAGATCGGCAGAATTACCGAGAGACTGTGGGGGTGTGGTCACTCCAAAGTGGGGGTGGCCGACACCAAGAGACTGTTATAGAAAGGTAAAGACTGTAAGGGTGAACCCGCTCCAGAATTGGGGGGGACGAAGATACCTGAAGATCGGCAGAATTACCGAGAGACTGTGGGGGTGTGGTCACTCCAAAGTGGGGGTGGCCGACACTAAGACTGTTAAAGAAAGACCAGCTAACCAAGAGACTGTGGGTGTGTGGTATCCTAAAGATGTCAAGAAGAAGACAGAAGGGCAGGTCGGAGGAAGCTGGATTGGGGATGTCTAAGTACCTAAAGATCAGTGTGCACTACAGTTCTTCCTGAACTTCCACCAAAGATGGGGTTGAAGGGGGGCAAACATATCTCAACCCGTTCCCCCATTATATTGTCGTATTATATTCCGACAACAGGGGGATTGTTGAGGAGCGGTTGAGACGTATGCATATATATCCATGCATGCCTGCAAACACGTGCGGGCATGTATGGTATATATATGCATACATTAACCACCGCATCATGGGGTGATGTGCGCAGATGTGCCCAGCATCTGCGCACGTCTGCCCATGGTGATCCCCAGGGGCTCATGGTGGCCCCTGTGGGAAATATGTGGTCCCTGGAAGCTGTGCCCCCTTATATTAGTAAATATATGTGCCCTCTTATATATGTCCCCTGTATGCCCCAGATATATGCGAGGGTGTGTGTATATATAGATATGTGTGTATGTATTTGCACACGTGTCTATGTATATACACTTATGTCAGCATGACAGTATGAGCCCCCAAGCATCTGTGGATATATATATGCATATATGCAATTCCAGCTGTTGTCTACAGAGTTGTTATAGCCTGTAGGATAACAGCTGATTAGCATCTAGTCCCCTTTTGTTCAGGCCCAAAGCAATCAGACGCTTTGGCACCGTTTGTGAGGGGACCTTCTAACCAGACATCAAGAATCTGAGAACCTGTTTTTCCACACCTCTGCCCATGGCTAAAACTCCATCCCACTACTCCCAGCATCTTTGGGACTAGGGGGGGGGGGGGCTCTGGGGATTGTAGGCAGGCATACGTCACAGTGAGACTATGATGTCACATCCCTGAGGAGGGGGTTGCTTTTAGGCTATAAAACCCCGAACCGGCCAGAGGTGCGGCCTCTTGCAACCAGACTAGATTCAGAGATGCAGGGGAGAGAGCAGCTTCATGATGACCACCTGGATAAGGCCTAAGTATACCTGTGTAGCCCCTACCTACCCCTCACATATCACCCCTGGTCCTGTAACCCCTTACCCTTGCCATGTTACTGGACACCCTGATCCCCCAAACCCTTGCTCCACCGTGTAACCCTTTCCCTACCCTGATTAACCCCTGGTGGTAACCCCTGCTCTAACCCTGCCACACACCCCCCCCCCCTTCCCACTGTACACTTGCAGGATATTCACCCTTGCATTGCTGTACAGTTCTGATATTATCCCCATTGTTAACCCTTTGTGTTTGTGGTCGGTTTACACCCCTGTGAGGCCACCATTAACCCTCGTCGTACCCCGTAGGGACAGTGAATAGTCAGGTGGGGTGGGTTACTGATATTTGTGTGTATGATGTATTATTGTAATGTATAGATAGTATGTGGGGTGGAATTTGGGATTGTGTAGTGTAGTTAGGCTTGTATTGTGTTTATTGTAGTACTGTTTCTGCACTGCGGTGTGTACGTCTATATGTATATATATTCATATCCATTGATCCATGAATATATATAGATATAACGTATTGCTAGACTAATATACTTGTATGTGTGAACTGTCTAGTTAGTTTATGGGTGGAATTGGGAATGTGTAGTGTAGTTTAGGATTGAATATTTAGTGCTGTATTGTAGTGTACTGCGTACGTAGTGTATTGTAGTGTACTGCGTACGTAGTGTATTATAGTGTACTGCGTGCGTAGTGTATTGTAGTGTACTGCGTGCGTAGTGTATTGTAGTGTACTGCGTGCGTAGTGTATTGTTAGTGTATTGTTTGGTGTAATAAATACTGTTTTATTTGTACCCTTTTGTGTAGCGTGTACTTGTTAGCGGTAGCGAGTTAGTAAGGCGCATGCAGTTAGCATAAGTGATCAGTGTAGAGCATAGCGAAAGTATTGTAATTGTTATATAAAGGCATAAATGGGCGGAGTTATCACTAGGTGGCTCCTCCCATTTATGAATATTAATTATCGATATTTGCATAAATATTGGTGATTAATATTCTCCCTTTACAGTGACCTGCAAAGAAACGCGTGCAGCCATCATTGCATTGCATAAAAATGGCTTCACAGGCAAGGATATTGTGGCTACTAAGATTGCACCTCAATCAACAATTTATAGGATCATCAAGAACTTCAAGGAAAGAGGTTCAATTCTTGTTAAGAAGGCTTCAGGGCGTCCAAGAAAGTCCAGCAAGCGCCAGGATCGTCTCCTAAAGAGGATTCAGCTGCGGGATCGGAGTGCCACCAGTGCAGCGCTTGCTCAGGAATGGCAGCAGGCAGGTGTGAGCGCATCTGCATGCACAGTGAGGCCAAGACTTTTGGAAGATGGCCTGGTGTCAAGAAGGGCAGCAAAGAAGCCACTTCTCTCCAAAAAAACATCAGGGACAGATTGATCTTCTGCAGAAAGTATGGTGAATGGACTGCTGAGGACTGGGGCAAAGTCATATTCTCCGATGAAGCCTCTTTCCGATTGTTTGGGGTATCTGGAAAAAGGCTTGTCCGGAAAAGAAAAGGTGAGCGCTGCCATCAGTCCTGTGTCATGCCAACAGTAAAGCATCCTGAGACCATTCATGTGTGGGGTTGCTTCTTCTCCAAGGGAGTGGGCTCACTCACAATTTTGCCCAAAAACACAGCCATGAATAAAGAATGGCACCAGAACACCCTCCAACAGCAACTTCTTCCAACAATCCAACAACAGTTTGGTGAAGAACAATGCATTTTCCAGCACGATGGAGCACCGTGCCATAAGGCAAAAGTGATAACTAAGTGGCTCGGGGACCAAAACGTTGACATTTTGGGTCCATGGCCTGGAAACTCCCCAGATCTTAATCCCATTGAGAACTTGTGGTCAATCCTCGAGAGGCGGGTGGACAAACAAAAACCCCCTAATTCTGACAAACTCCAAGAAGTGATGATGAAAGAATGGGTTGTATCAGTCAGGAATTGGCCCAGAAGGTGATTGAGAGCATGCGCAGTCGGATTGCAGAGGTCCTGAAAAAGAAGGGCCAACACTGCAAATACTGACTCTGCATCAATGTCATGTAATTGTCGATAAAAGCCTCTGAAACGTATGAAGTGCGTGTAATTATATTTCACTACATCACAGAAACAACTGAAACAAAGATCTAACAGCAGTTTAGCAGCAAACTTTGTAAAAACTAATATTTGTGTCATTCTCAAAACTTTTGGCCACGACTGTATATTTGTATATATTGGTATGTAGTGTGTATATGATGTATATTTGTATAGTGATGTATATATTTTATAATTTGAGTTGTTGGGTGTAGTGTTAGGTTGGGTGGTGGGTAAATGGGGGGAGGGTTCTAGGGTTCCATGGGACGTTGGGGACTTTTGGGGTATATGAGAAATTCTGGGCTGGTTCATGGACGTCTGTTATCATGTACTGCGGGCATGGGATGCCAGACCAGCTTAGGGCCAAAAAAAAAATAATGTGTGTGTTTAATTGGGGTGTTGGTGTGTGGGATTTTTGTAAGTTTTTGTAAGTTTTCAGTATTTTGCTGTGTGTAGGTAGGTGCAACCGGATCAGGAAGGTTAGTACATTGATATTGAAATAGAAATCGTAAATATTGTAAATCCTGTATATAGTGGGTGTTCTATGGGGAGCGAGCGTCGGGCTGGACCGGTGTCTGTACCGCGCTGAGGAGCGTTATGTCCTGTATTTTTGGTTTGGGGTTTGTGGTATGTTTTGGTGTGATTTCTGTATTTATTTGTTTATTTGTTATGTTTTTTAAATTTGAATAAAAGAAATACAGGATGCTCCTTGTGTAAATGAAAGAGTTTCTGTCACGTCCCCTCATCTGTCTTTTTAGTAGAATAATCATATTCCACCTGAAATGACAATCTTGAAGCTTATACTATTAGGACTTCACGCTCCGTGGCCCTATTATTCCTGCGAGCAGTTTAGGTATAAACAGAGTCTGACCGGTCGGTGCTGCCGGTGTCAGACTGCGCTGGTAATAAGGAATAATAGAGGAATGGCCGAACACGCACTTATAAGAAGAGACTAGTTGTCACATGGGGAGTGGGAGTAGATACTATTACAGACACTCCTCCATAATTCTATATATACAGGTATATAATATAACCTGTGGACGAGAGCTTTGAAATCGCCATATATCTTGTGCCGCGGACCTGATCCCCTGCTGCACATTTTCTATGGGAATAATAACCTGGAATAAGAGTGAGCAGTGAAACAATGAGCGGCGGGGAGCAGGAGACAATGCAGCAATGTACGTTCTGTAAAGTGCTCGCTGTAGGTTCTGTACAATTACAGCAGATCCTGGCACAGGAGACATGTAGACTTTATATACGCCCCATACTGCGCTCGGCTCTGCTCAGCGGCTTCTCCGCACTTAGGCTTCCATTTCCTTCTGAAGTTTTCCAGAGCCGCAGAGACATCTGCACCAGGCACTTGAGCTCTTTGTGTTCGCTAATTGTTCCCTATGACTATTGTTATATGTCCTCCGCTTTTATGGCTTTGTTACTGGTTAATCGCAGTTAATGCCTCTTTCTGGCCGTTTCGCTGTCCTCGGCAGGATGAAGTCATGTCTCTCGCAGTCGCTAATCCCAGCGAAGTGAGCCAGGCACTCGGGTTACTCTGTAGACCAGTGAGGTAGGTGGGAGGCTGGCATCCGATAGAGATGCCATTGCCGGTGCCCTCAGTCATACCAGGATATGAGACGCGGTGGATGTGTCCTTAGGCCTCATGCACATCAATGTATTTTGTTTCCGTGTCCGTTCTGCTTTTCTTGTGGATAGGATGCAGACCCATTTATTTCAATGGGTCCTCAAAAATTACGGACAGCACACCGTGTCCGTGTGCTCTCCGCATCCGTATGTCCGTTCCGTGTCACCGAAAAAAAGATAGAACATGTCCTATTCTTCTCCGCTTTGCAGACAAGGATAGTCATTGTTACAACGGATCCGCAAATCTGTATTTTTTTGCGGACTGTAAAACAGTCATGTAGCCTTACTTCAGTCCTGACCCGAAGAGCTTGCAATCTAATGTATCAGCAGAGATTTCATTGACAGATCTGATGTCAGCTGCTCAGCCCATAAACCCAAAATTCACAGCAGCCATCAGTGGATTGGAAACTGATTTTCTCCCTTGACGGCTCTGGGTCATGTTTTCTGTTTGCCTGGAAAGTGTCTTGTGGTCCATGCAAGTCAGCCATTTATAGGTTAATAGGGGCATCATCTTAAAAATGTTGCATTCCTTGGGGAAGGGGTATCTACAAAAAGAGGTTTACATAACTAATATTTCTCACAGCTGAGGGTCTGTTACAGTCAGTTGTATCCAGTCTAGGAAATCCTCTGTGAGTACAACAGCCTGCGGTGCAGACTGATACATTGTAACAAACTATCAGGTCCGGAGAGAGATCTATCCTGCTGATGTGTGCCTCTCGCCAATGGTAAATGGGGCCTGTTACAGATTTTGCACTGGGACTCCGCTCTAGACCGGACATAACTGCAACAAGCCTGAGGTTTTTAGGGTGAATTCACACGCAGCAGATTTACAGCAAAAAAATTCTGCAACTATCTCATTTATCTGAATGGGTCTTGCATAAATCCACAATTTGTGACTATAAATGATGAGAAGCGTCCAGGATATAAGAAACCCTGTGATCGGGCCCCTGTGACTGTGATCTATGGGCCCTCGGGGATCTGGAAGCACAGGGGCCACATTATGCTCCATTTACTGAATATAATTGTTCTTTACTTTTACAGTTTCAGATCTTACATCCTGTTATTAACTTTCTAGTCAACGTTTGTGTTTCGATTCCTCAACATTTTCAACATCTCTGCTTTCTGTCAGAGAATGTAAACAATGTTTAATGCAAGGGATTAAAGACCGGACATTACATTACATCTCACAGCTGATGGCCTGTTACTATTGTATCCAGTTGAGACAAATCATGGACTCCATGATACATTTCACCCTCACTGATACATTGTAACCAACTATCAGGACAGGAGAGAGGTAGATGCTTGCTGATGTGTTTAGCCTGGATGCAGTTGTAACAAAGCTTCAGCTCTGAGATGCATTAGGTCAGAATAGGTTTTAAGCCTTTGGATGTCATAAAGGTTTTTGTTTTTATTCATTGAAAACAAGCAGAGATCTTCAAAATAGTGAGAAACTGAAACAAAAGTAAGGGGGAACTAACTCTCCTTAGGGAGAGAGCACCTTAAAAAAAAAAGTATGCAAAATCCATCAATAATTAATCTTCATTAATCTTCATTTCCATATATGGTATCAATGGATCGGGCAGGTACCGGACTACAGAATGTTCTGGATTATCAGAACTCTTGTGGCCATCACTGGTACCACGGCAGAACCTGCTGTCATCAGGGGACATAGTGTTCCACCAAGATAACGCCAAACCATGACCACTACATAATGGCTGAATATTACCACCATGCTGGATAATAAGACGCTGTACAAAGACCAATATTACCCATAATACTTCTACACCAGGCCCCTAACCACACCGCCGTGCCACAACCATCACCGCCATACAGTGACTCAATATTATCAGACTATAAGGCTAGCGCTACACGAAGACAATAAGTCGCGCGACACATAAGGCACAACTACACTGCAACATGTGTCGCGTGACAATTTTTATTATGATAGTCTATGGCAGGGATCAGCAACCTCCGGCACTCCAGCTGTTGTGAAACTACAACTCCCAGCATGCTCCTTTCACTTCTGTGGGAGTTCAGAGAACAGCCAAGCAAGTGTGCATGATGGGATGTGTAGTTTCACAACACCTGGAGTGCCGGAGGTTGCTGACCCCTGGTCTATGCTGTCGCACTGCGACATGTGACATGCTGCGACTGCGACGCGACAGTCGCAGAAAAATCCATTTCAAATGGATTTTTTGCGACTGTCGTGTTGCAGTCGCAGCATGTCTCAGTGCGACCCCATAGACTATCATTATTAAAATTGTCGCGCGACATTGGTGCAACAAATGTCGTCGTGTAGCCCTGACCTAAAGGTAACGCAGCGAGATGGATTCAAATGAACACAGAACCTTTACTGGAATATAAATCCTTCTGACATTGTGGGGCGAACTCCGATAATAATGAAGCTGCTGATACAGTTGCAAGAAAAAGTATGTGAACCCTTTGGAATGATATGGATTTCTGCACAAATTTCTTCCAAACAACTCCACTTTGGTCTCATCTGTCCACAGAATACTTTGCCAGTACTGCTGTGGAACATCCAGGTGCTCTTGTGCAAACTGTAACCGTGCAGCAATGGTTTTGTGGACAGCAGTGGCTTCCTCTGTGGTATCCTCCCATGAAATCCATTCTTGTTTAGTGTTTTACGTATCGTAGATTCGCTAACAGGGATGTTATCATATGCCAGAGACTTCTGTAAGTCTTTAGCTGACACTCTAGGATTCCTCTTCACCTCATTGACCAGTCTGCGCTGTGCTCTTGCAGTCATCTTTACAGGACGGCCGCTCCTAGGGAGAGTAGCAGCCGTGCTGAACTTTCTCCATTTATAGACACTTTGTCTTACCGTGGACTGATGAACAGCAAGGCTTTTGGAGATACTTTTATAACCCTTTCCAGCTTTATGCAAGTCAACAATTCTTAATCGTAGGTCTTCTGAAAGCTCTTTTGTGCGAGGCATCATTCACATCAGGCAATGCTTCTTGTGAAAAGCAAACCCAGAACTGGTGTGTGTTTTTTATAGGGCAGGGCAGCTGTAACCAACACCTCCAATCTCATCTCATTGATTGAACTCCAGTTGGCTGACACCTCACTCCAATTAGCTCTTGGAGATGTCATTAGTCTAGGGGTTCACAAACTTTTTCAACCTGCACTGTGAATGTTTACATGGTGTGTTCAATAAAAACATGGTAACATTTAACTCTTTGTGTGTTATGACCAATTTGTGCAGAAATCCATATCATTCCAAAGGGTTCATATACTTTTTCTTGCAACTGTATATCAGTCACATTGTAGCCATTGCCCGTTTAAAAGGTCTTGTCCCCATAATTGAATCAGAGAGGTGCACACATTAGGGGCTTGTTTACATTACACAGTTTCTCTATGTTTAGTATACACAGCGGGAAAGATCTGAGCAGTTATGTTACTGGAGGCTCCCAGGCAGCGAGGCGCAGCCAGCAGGAGAGGTGGGGGGGGGGGGGGGGGGGGGACTCTGGATACTGGCAGGCATCACAACAGAGAATGAGGAGGTCACAAGAGCCTGCAGGTTTCTTGCCCCTTTTCTCTGCTGCTGGCAGTGCTCCAGCCAGGGCTCCCTGGGAACCACCACCATCATGTGCTCCAGCCAGGGCTCCCCGGAAACCACCATCATGTGTTCCAGCCAGGGCTCCCGGGAACCACCACCATCATGTGCTCCAGCCAGGGCTCCCCGGGAACCACCACCACTAAGTGCTCCAGCCAGGGCTCCCCGGGAACCACCACTATCATGTGCTCCAGCCAGGGCTCTCCGGGAACCACCACCATCATGTGCTCCAGCCAGAGCGCCCCGGGAACCACCACCATCATGTGCTCCAGCCAGAGCGCCCCGGGAACCACCACCATCATGTGCTCCAGCCAGGGCTCCCCGGGAACCACCACCATCATGTGCTCCAGCCAGCCCACCCCCCCAAGCACCTCCACTACCATGTGCGCCAACCATGGCTCCCCAGGCACCTCCACCATCAAATGCTCTATTGTTTAGGGGTGTTTAGATCAGTGTTTGATGCCAAGAGGGAGGAGGGCTGTATAGGCAATGTATCCAACTGTAAGCCTACACAGTGGGATATGGTGCAGCCTTCCACTACTGGTATACGTTGGAATTCATCCCGACATTTATCTCCAATGTTAGACTCCAAACATGATGTGAACAGGCCCTAGGCAGTACCTAACACTGGAACGTAGCGTTCAAGCAGCTGAGGGCTGTGATTGACCGCAGTCGTCATAGGAACCAACTGGTTCTGCAGTTATCAGAAGTGGTGGGACCGTGGACAGGGAAGTCTTGCTGTTTTTCACATTTAGGGGCATAGGTCTGGACCAAGGCTGGATGACGCCTTTAAAACAGGCAACTTCCTTACAATTTTTTTTTACAGATTTTGCTCTGTTTTTGCTATCTGTAAGACCGCGCCCCGGGTCACATCTCCTCACTTTGAAAGCATGAAAACACACGAAACACATGAAAACAGACATCCATCTGCAACTTTAGATCCCACCTCCTGCACATGCGCTGACTGTGCAAGTGCAGAGAAAGCGGGCAGTGCAGTCAGACACCTCCTGCCACGTGTCCCTCCATCTGTGGCCGTATTATACATACCCACCCTGTATACAGCCAGTAACTTACCTCCACACTTATACACACACCACAGCATTTACAGGCAGATTGATGAGAGCCACCTACCCCCTCCATGCTGGTCTTGTGCGGGGTTGGTCCGTGGAGCTTCCTGCTGTCCTTCTGCCTCCTTCATGTGTGGACAGGACTTCTGCCTAGTCAGAGGAGCCCAGGAAAAGAAGCTCCACAACCTGCATAGCAGAGCCAGCCAAGTGGCGCCCCCTTCATGCAGGAGCGTGAACAGCACCCACAGCCCATCTGCAAAATTGAGGCAGACACACAGGATACCGTGCCGTAATTCCTCCGCTATCTCAGACCTTGTTCACATTTATGCTTTTCATGGGCGTGGGCTATCCGCATTTTCAGTACACGCATCCATTGATTTAAATGTGTTTGTTCACACATTAGTGATTTGCGCTACTTGGAACACATTGAAGTCTATGAGGCTGTAAAAATCCACTGACACAACGCTGATGTCATCCGTGTTCTGTCAGTGCTCCACGGACCACTGGTAGGAGACCCTCCGCAGAGCAGTGTCTGTGGAATACGGATGACACATGGAGAGCAAAACACGGATCCTTCATGGACATCTTTGCCGATGAAACACGGACAGATGTCAGAGACTTGGAAATGTGAAGCAGGCCTTAGACCGACCCTGTCATGTCTGTATGCACCGCTCTGCCATAGGTCTCAGCGCCTCAGATCTCAGGGGCCCCTTTGTCCCCCATATTGCCGGCCCTGCTGATGCACATTGCTGTGGAGCCGGTGAAGGGCGATGAATGTCAGCACGGCGCGGGGCGAGTGCACCATCATTGTTTACATTTCAATGCGCAGATATTTTAATATGGCAGATATTATTCCTCCTGGGTGATGAAAGCACAGAAGATAAATTGTTGTCCTTGCTCCATCTCCACCGCCATGTCCCCAGGTAGTCACAAAATCCACCGTCTGCAATTCGTCCTGCTCTCACCTGTCCGTGTCCTAGAGGCACCGGGTCCGGTCACTGGCAGAAAATCCAGCGTCCCCATCATGAGAAATCCCTTCCAGGACATCCTGTGGATCAGATGGGACGAGTCACAGGGCGCGCGGTACTTATACCGGCCAGGTGCCAGCATGGTCCTCTGAGGAAGTCCATGAGCTGCCACCACTCTCCACCAGACTGAAGGACATCAATCACAGCTGTGTCTCCTCTACTCAGAGACAGTCCCAGCGTGTGCCTCCTGCTCCAGACCCTGGAGTCCAGTCATTTAGAGCCACAGGCCCAGGGGCCCGTACTTTGATAGAAGAGTGTACATACTACAAAGCCCATACAGCTGAGGGAGCCAGCCGATCCCCCTTTTCCTATGAAGTGAGGGGCCCTGCAGAGGATATTCCTGTACTGTGACATCACCGTGTATATTATCTCTGTACTGTGACATCACTGTGTGTATTATCCCTGTACTGTGACATCACTGTGTTTATTATCCTCTCTGTACTGTGACATCACTGTGTTTATTATCCCTGTACTGTGACATCACTGGGTTTATTATCCCTGTACTGTGACATCACTGTGTGTATTATCCCTGTACTGTGACATCACTGTGTTTATTATCTCTGTACTGTGACATCACTGTGTTTATTATCCCTGTACTGTGACATCACTGTGCTTATTATCCCTGTACTGTGACATCACTGTGCTTATTATCCCTGTACTGTGACATCACTGTGTGTATTATCCCTGTACTGTGACATCACTGTGTTTATTATCCCTGTACTGTGACATCACTGTGCTTATTATCCCTGTACTGTGACATCACTGTGTTTATTATCCCTGTACTGTGACATCACTGTGTTTATTATCCCTGTACTGTGACATCACTGTGTCTATTATCCCTGTACTGTGACATCACTGTGTGTATTATCTCTGTACTGTGACATCACTGTGTGTATTATCTCTGTGCTGTGACATCACTGTGTTTATTATCCCTGTACTGTGACATCACTGTGTGTATTATCTCTGTACTGTGACATCACTGTGTGTATTATCCCTGTACTGTGACATCACTGTGTGTATTATCCCTGTACTGTGACATCACCATGTGTATCATCTCTGTACTGTGACATCACCGTGTATATTATCTCTGTACTGTGACATCACTGTGTTTATTATCCCTGTACTGTGACATCACTGTGTTTATTATCTCTGTACTGTGACATCACTGTGTTTATTATCCTGTACTGTGACATCACTGTGTTTATTATCCCTGTACTGTGACATCACTGTGTTTATTATCCCTGTACTGTGACATCACTGTGCTTATTATCCCTGTACTGTGACATCACTGTGTTTATTATCCCTGTACTGTGACATCACTGTGTTAATTATCCCTGTACTGTGACATCACTGTGTCTATTATCCCTGTACTGTGACATCACTGTGTGTATTATCTCTGTACTGTGACATCACTGTGTGTATTATCTCTGTGCTGTGACATCACTGTGTTTATTATCCCTGTACTGTGACATCACTGTGTGTATTATCTCTGTACTGTGACATCACTGTGTGTATTATCCCTGTACTGTGACATCACTGTGTGTATTATCCCTGTACTGTGACATCACCATGTGTATCATCTCTGTACTGTGACATCACCGTGTATATTATCTCTGTACTGTGACATCACTGTGTTTATTATCCCTGTACTGTGACATCACTGTGTTTATTATCTCTGTACTGTGACATCACTGTGTTTATTATCCCTGTACTGTGACATCACCGTGTATATTATCTCTGTACTGTGACATCACCGTGTGTATTATCTCTGTACTGTGACATCACCGTGTGTATTATCTCTGTACTGTGACATCACTGTGTGTATTATCCCTGTACTGTGACATCACTGTGTTCATTATCCCTGTACTGTGACATCACTGTATATATTATCTCTGTACTGTGACATCACTGTGTTTATTATCTCTGTACTGTGACATCACTGTGTTTATTATCTCTGTACTGTGACATCACTGTGTGTATTATCCCTGTACTGTGACATCACTGAGTTCCAAAATAATCAGCTTTTTCATGTTCTGAACTCTCTGCAGAATATCGTCATAGAGAAGTAGGTCTCTCAAGTTTTGCTGTGGGACCCCAGCGGTTACTTGTAGCACTGGAATGAAGCGTGCAGCAGGGGGCGTCACTTTTATTTTCTGTGGGTCCAGAGGAGAGCCACCAGATCCAGATAAGACTTCACCAGCTTCTTCCTCCATAGTTACACTCATTCAGGGGGTCTTTGGTTCCTGTGTGTTTGTATGGGGATAAACCCTTAGTGGTCGTCTTTGGAGAGTCTGTGTCATTTCTGGGCCCCTCTTCTGTAGAGATGGGGCCATTATTTATGATCCCAGGATTAGTGCCAGCAGTGGCTGATATCTCTCCTAGCGTGGACTGCCATGTATCTCCGGCAGAATGCCCTCTGATATCTTGATGTCTCTGACAAAGGGTTTATGGAAGATTTGTAAAGTTCATCTCCGCGGTGGGCAGGATGCAGACAGCTCGTGTCTATGGTGGACCATCATCTCCGCGGTGGGCAGGATGCAGACAGCTCGTGTCTATGGTGGACCATCATCTCTGCGGTGAGCAGGATGCAGACAGCTCGTGTCTATGGTGGACCATCATCTCCGCGGTGGGCAGGATGCAGACAGCTCGTGTCTATGGTGGACCATCATCTCCGCGGTGGGCAGGATGCAGACAGCTCGTGTCTATGGTGGACCATCATCTCCACGGTGGGCAGGATGCAGACAGCTCGTGTCTATGGTGGACCATCATCTCCGCGGTGAGCAGGATGCAGACAGCTCGTGTCTATTGTGGACCATCATCTCCACGGTGGGCAGGATGCAGACAGCTCGTGTCTATGGTGGACCATCATCTCCGCGGTGAGCAGGATGCAGACAGCTCGTGTCTATTGTGGACCATCATCTCCACGGTGGGCAGGATGCAGACAGCTCGTGTCTATGTTGGACCATCATCTCCACGGTGGGCAGGATGCAGACAGCTCGTGTCTATGGTGGACCATCATCTCCACGGTGGGCAGGATGCAGACAGCTCGTGTCTATGGTGGACCATCATCTCCGCGGTGAGCAGGATGCAGACAGCTCGTGTCTATTGTGGACCATCATCTCCGCGGTGAGCAGGATGCAGACAGCTCGTGTCTATGGTGGACCATCATCTCCGCGGTGGGCAGGATGCAGACAGCTCGTGTCTATGGTGGACCATCATCTCCGCGGTGGGCAGGATGCAGACAGCTCGTGTCTATGGTGGACAATCATCTCCACGGTGGGCAGGATGCAGACAGCTCGTGTCTATGGTGGACCATCATCTCCGCGGTGAGCAGGATGCAGACAGCTCGTGTCTACGGTGGACCATCATCTCCACGGTGGGCAGGATGCAGACAGCTCGTGTCTATGGTGGACCATCATCTCCACGGTGGGCAGGATGCAGACAGCTCGTGTCTATGGTGGACCATCATCTCCACGGTGGGCAGGATGCAGACAGCTCGTGTCTAGGGTGGACCATTATCTCCATGGTGAGCAGGATGCAGACAGCTCGTGTCTATGGTGGACCATCATCTCCGCGGTGAGCAGGATGCAGACAGCTCGTGTCTATGGTGGACCATCATCTCCACGGTGGGCAGGATGCAGACAGCTCGTGTCTATGGTGGACCATCATCTCCACGGTGGGCAGGATGCAGACAGCTCGTGTCTATGGTGGACCATCATCTCCGCGGTGAGCAGGATGCAGACAGCTCGTGTCTATGGTGGACCATCATCTCCACGGTGGGCAGGATGCAGACAGCTCGTGTCTATAGTGGACCATCATCTCTGCGGTGAGCAGGATGCAGACAGCTCGTGTCTATGGTGGACCATCGTCTCCGCGGTGAGCAGGATGCAGACAGCTCGTGTCCGTGGACCATCATCTCCTGGTGAATCCTTTCAGTGCAGCTCTCTGTAAATGGTCAGGGTTGTGGATGTTCTGCCGGTTACATCTCAGCTACAGAACATTCGGTGCATTTCCATCCATCACACTGCAGACAGCGAGAGAACAGCAGGCTCAGCAGAGCTGTCAATGGAAGGAGCCGCGGAGCGTCCAGTAACGACGTGTCAGGTTGTGGCAGGTAATTGTCACATCCACTCACGGGGAAATGATGTTCCAATCTGGCAGCTGTGGCAGAAAGAAGTCCACTGCACGCCAGACACTGCGATCTTCTCATGTATGGAGGTTCACGAGGGGAAAACGAGAAAGAGCTGCCGGAAAGTTCTGTGTGGAGTCGAAGAACCAGTCACCAGGCAAAGCTGTGGGAGCCATCAGCATCCGCAACGGGGCATGTTGCTCTTGGGCCTCTCTGCTCAATTTAGGACCGTGTGGATTAGACCAGGGTGTAGCTATAGGAGGTGTGTGCAGAGGCAGCAGTCGCTACCGGGCCCAGGGGCCTGAGGGGCCCAAAGACCCTTGTGGTGCATAAGAAAACACTAATATTATAGAAAGTGCATGCTGGTCAAGTTACATTTCTGGCTGGAGGGAAGGGGTTAAGTCAAGAATTTGGCATGGGGGGGGGGGGCATTTAAATTTTTGCCTCAGGCAGCATGAAGGCTATTTGCACCCCTGCCCCTTACCACAAAGCAATGAGAGTAGGGGGGCCCCAGCTGAACTCTTGCACCAGGGCCCATTAGCCTTTAGTTACGCCCCTGGATGTGACTATCACTAGAGCAACAGAAGCAGATGAGAGATGATTGATGGGAGTCCTTATCTATTCAGAATTTCCACCCCGACCTCTGGAGCTGAAGAAGCTGCCCAAGTGGCTCTAAGTGACCCTTAGTCACCCCATAACAAACTCTATCTATCTATTTCATATCTACAATGGTGCTTATATGTTTGTGAATCCTTTAGAATTTTTTTTATTTCTACCTAAATTTGACCAAACAGTATATCATATACACCAGTCCTAAAAGTAGATTAAAAAATCAAATCAAACAAATATTTGACTTGGACATTTATTTTTTGAGGAAAATACTCCAATATCAAGTCTGCGAGCGGCAAAAATATGTGAACCTATAGTATTAGCAGAAAATGTGAAAGTGCTTTCAATCAATGGGATGACAACCAGGTGCAAGGGGGCGACCTGCTTCATGTAAAGAACAGGATCCATCAAAGACTGATTTTCACAATACTTCTATGGAGGTGTATCATGGCAGAAACATAGGAGATTTCTGAGGACCTCAGAAGAAGAGTTGTTGATGCTCATCAGAGTGGAAAAGGTTAGAAAACCATCTCTAAAGAGTTTGGACTCCAACAATCCAGTCAGACAGATTGTGTACAAATGGAGGAAAACGTGCTGTAGTTTTAAGTCAAATTTATGCAGAAATATAGAAACTTTTGAAGGGTTTACAAACTTTTTACTATCCTTCTATCAGATAGATAGATAGATATGAGAGCGATATAAATCTCATATCTATCTATCTATTTATTATCTATCTATCCCATATCTATCTATCTATCCCATATCTATCTATCTATCTATCTATCTATCTATCTATCTATCTATCTATCTATCTATCTATCTATCATCTATCTATCTATCTTCTATCTATCCCATATCTATCTATCTATCTATCTATCTATCCATTCATCCTCATTACATCTTGCTTGTCGTATTCCAGTTTAGTTTGACAACCAGTAAACAAACGTTTAACATAACATTTTCAGCAGCAGAGGAAGATGAAGGAGTTTTGCTTCTTAAGACTGACATATGGAAATCTTGTTATAGTTTATTACACTAAGTGATATGTTAAGATTTATAGAGCTTTCTACCCCCAGATCCTCGAGTCTATAAACTCATAAAATATACATAATCTCCATGAGCTGCAGACTGTAACATGTTGTACTCAGGTAATTATCACAGCGGGCGCCCAATCGCTGCAAACCTTTCATGAGCGCACAGTATAGAAAGCGACTGGGAGGGGGCAGCACTTTACTTTTCTGGCAGCCATGATGGTTGGAGGACGTGTATGTGGGAGGCATTATACAATATATTACATTGTATCAGAGCTCTGCACCTACACTTTATCCTTTCTCAGGAGATTGCAATAATGGAGATTTACACCCAAAAATGACTCGGACAAAGAATCCTGAGGTGCTGATTATTCCCGAGATGAAAGTTCTTTTTCATTAACAGAAACTGGAAGGACTTCATTAATCTGTCACCATTTTATTTTATTTCCATAGAGACTCCTGCATTCACCACTGGGGGGAGCTAAGGAGTTCACTGCATACAGATTTATTATTAGGTTCAATGGGAACTGTAAAAATCTGGGGATTTAATAAGAGGCACTTAGATCCGAGGTTAGAATTCTGGATCTAAAAATGATGGTTGAGATAAGATGTAATAACCATAATGTTTAACGCCAGCTTTTTTAATGTTTCTGGTGAATTCTTAGGTTTTCTGTTCTATCACCACCGGCTCCTGTGAAGCCACCGCACTCATGTATCCTGCTACCAGTAATGAAGTCCCGGGCAGCGCTCACTGCCCCGTATAGGATGCTGTCATTTATCATCGGTCATCATCAGACCGCGTGTAATGTCAGGCCCGGACCCCCGCACATCAGAGGAGAATCTCATCATCTCATCCCATACATCGCAGCAGCATCGTTCTGTTGTCATTTTTCCTTATATAAAGCGGCCGAAGGATAAAAGATCTGATGTTTGACTTTGACAAATGTCGCCGTCTCGGAACAGACAGAAAACTGCGGCTATTTCAGTGTGATGTTGATGAATGATCCTGCCCTGTAATGGACACAACGAGGGCCGGGACTTCTGGGATTAGAAGCCCAATTTCAAATCTAATATTGTGTTGGAGGGTTTGTCATGGAGACACGAGCAAAACTAAATAAATAGAAAATACATAAAAAGAGAATAAATATATGAAAAAAATAGAAACATACAAAAAAATGATACATAAAAGTTGAAAAAAAAAATAGAAAACTAAGAAAAATATATATAAGAAAAAAAAAGAAAATAAAAGTATATAAAAAGATACATAAGAGTTAAAAAAAATAGAAAACCAATAAAAAGAAAATACATCTAAGTAAAAAAAAATTAAATATAAAAACATCAAAATAAATAAAAACGAAATAATAAAAGAGTTAAAAAAATAAAAAAGTAAAATAAAGAAAAATAAATGAATGGAAAGTAAATCTAAGAGAAAAATTAAAAACATAAAACATAATAAATAAATAAATAAATACTTAAGAGAGTTAAAAATAAATATAAAATGAAAACAATATAAATAAAAAATAAATAAAAAGAAAATAAATAGAAGAAAAAATAGAAACATTAAAGCTAAATAAAAGATAAAAAATAAAAGGCATTAACTTTTTGTATATTTTAATAAAGCAACATGTAATATACATTATAACATGGCCCCTAAACATCGCCTCTCGCCCCTAAAAACTAGAAATAAAAACGTCATCTGGATATTTGGGGTCATCATTGGCCTCTGGATCTCGTGTGACCAGGAAACTTCCTAAACTGTAAAGCAGAGTATTCTATCACCCATCAGTAATAATTAAGGGCTGCAGAGTTCCCCTTAAAAGGGTTCTGCAGTTTGTTATAGCTCATCAGCATCTAATCGGCTGGGGTCCGACCCCGCGGCCTTCTCGCTGTTTACCGCAGGCCCAGTGACGTCACGACTAGTATCAACTGGCCTGGGCGGGGCTAAGCTCCATTCAAGTGAACAGAGGATAGCCCGCCCAGGCCAGTGATACTACTCGTGACGTCACTGGGCCTGCGGTAAACCGCGAGAAGGCCGCGGTGCTCCTGGAGCGTCGCTGCCTTCTCAATCTGCTGATTGGCGGGGGTCCCGGGTGTCGGACCCCCGCCGATCAGATGCTGATGATCTTTAAAGCCTTTTTAGGTCTGTCTTGTACATACAACAAACAAGCGTTATATGTGATGACGCGTAACTGATTCTGTACAATAATCACCCAGAAGACTGAGGAACACAGAGGGGCACCTATGGGTGCTTATTCATCGCCCACACATGATGCTGGCATGCTGGTTCTGTACTGCTGCTTTGTTTAGTAGTCTGGACCTGATACATTGTAGCAACATCTCAGCTGTGCAGTATTAAGTCATGATGTTATAACAGTTGTTAATGTAAATAAAGCAGGTTTTCATTCACTCACAGCAAGCAGAGATCTTGAGAATGATTACTCTTTATATACATTAGAAGTGGCTCAAGGCTCAGTTATTTCCTGAATTTTCAGGAAGTTTGGCTGCGTACTGGCTGGGTGACATAGAAGGGTGCCTTGAAGAAGGCATTCGATCAGCTGGGAGTAGTAGTTGTAGTACTCGGAGCACTAGAACATCTGGAGAGCCACAGGTTGGAGATCCCTTGTGACTTCTCCCCCCTGTCCTCCAGAGGAGATGACTCCATCAGCCTCAGCAGTGACACCTGCAGGACAAAGAGCTGCACTACACTCCTAATAAATAAATGAAGCGGAGAAGAGCCTCCGGGATTTATGTGACGCTCGCAGATTTCTACTTAACGTTACCCATTGTTCTGCAGGGAATGTTACGTCCTTAAAAAGCGGAGCAGATTGTAATGAAATCTCCAGATTTACAAGCAAATTAAAAAGGAGACACAGATGGTGGGAATTTTATGGTGATATAAACTTCAACGGCTCAAATTCAAAGTCAACAAACCGCAGAGGATCCGAATCCAACCTGGAGCTACAGCCGAGGAGCCCCTAAATCACACCGCCACCCGGGAGGGGTAATAAATATGTGAACCCATCATCTGCCCAATACACTAGACAGTGGAGCAGTGCGCATCGAAACATCTCTACAGATGTAGCAGAGCTGTGTTATCTGTGGTGTTACATAGGACTGCAGGTGACATCTACTACATTATCTGTACTCAGAGAGTTATCACTGTGTTATCTGTGGTGTTACATAGGACTGCAGGTGACATCTACTACATTATCTGTACACAGAGAGTTATCACTGTGTTATCTGTGGTGTTACATAGGACTGCAGGTGACATCTACTACATTATCTGTACTCAGAGAGTTATCACTGTGTTATCTGTGGTGTTACATAGGACTGCAGGTGACATCTACTACATTATCTGTACACAGAGAGTTATCACTGTGTTATCTGTGGTGTTACATAGGACTGCAGGTGACATCTACTACATTATCTGTACTCAGAGAGTTATCACTGTGTTATCTGTGGTGTTACATAGGACTGCAGGTGACATCTACTACATTATCTGTACTCAGAGAGTTATCACTGTGTTATCTGTGGTGTTACATAGGACTGCAAGTGACATCTACTACATTATCTGTACTCAGAGAGTTATCACTGTGTTATCTGTGCTGTTACATAGGACTGCAGGTAACATCTACTACATTATCTGTACTCAGAGAGTTATAACTGTGTTATCTGTGGTGTTACATAGGACTGCAGGTGACATCTACTACATTATCTGTACTCAGAGAGCTATCGCTGTGTTATCTGTGGTGTTACATGGGACTGCAGGTGACATCTCCTACATTATCTGTACTCAGTTATCGCTGTGTTATCTGTGGTGTTACATAGGACTGCAGGTGACATCTCCTACATTATCTGTACTCAGAGAGTTATAACTGTGTTATCTGTGCTGTTACATAGGACTGCAGGAGACATCTACTACATTATCTGTACTCAGAGTTATCACTGTGTTATCTGTGGTGTTACATAGGACTGCATGTGCCATCTACTACATTATCTGTACTCAGAGAGATATCACTGTGTTATCTGTGGTGTTACATAGGACTGCAGGTGACATCTACTACATTATCTGTACTCAGAGAGTTATCACTGTGTTATCTGTGCTGTTACATAGGACTGCAGGTGACATCTACTACATTATCTGTACTCAGTTATCACTGTGTTATCTATGGTGTTACATGGGACTGCAGGTGACATCTACTACATTATCTGTACTCAGAGAGTTATCACCGTGTTATCTGTGGTGTTACATAGGACTGCAGGTGACATCTACTACATTATCTGTACTC
Source organism: Bufo bufo (assembly GCF_905171765.1). NCBI lineage: Eukaryota > Metazoa > Chordata > Amphibia > Anura > Bufonidae > Bufo > Bufo bufo. The sequence goes on along the minus strand of NC_053399.1, from coordinate 5,047,554 downwards.
AGAGAGTTATCACCGTGTTATCTGTGGTGTTACATAGGACTGCAGGAGACATCTACTACATTATCTGTACTCAGAGAGCTATCGCTGTGTTATCTGTGGTGTTACATGGGACTGCAGGTGACATCTCCTACATTATCTGTACTCAGTTATCGCTGTGTTATCTGTGGTGTTACATAGGACTGCAGGTGACATCTCCTACATTATCTGTACTCAGAGAGTTATAACTGTGTTATCTGTGCTGTTACATAGGACTGCAGGAGACATCTACTACATTATCTGTACTCAGAGTTATCACTGTGTTATCTGTGGTGTTACATAGGACTGCATGTGCCATCTACTACATTATCTGTACTCAGAGAGATATCACTGTGTTATCTGTGGTGTTACATAGGACTGCAGGTGACATATACTACATTATCTGTACTCAGAGAGTTATCACTGTGTTATCTGTGCTGTTACATAGGACTGCAGGTGACATCTACTACATTATCTGTACTCAGTTATCACTGTGTTATCTATGGTGTTACATGGGACTGCAGGTGACATCTACTACATTATCTGTACTCAGAGAGTTATCACCGTGTTATCTGTGGTGTTACATAGGACTGCAGGTGACATCTACTACATTATCTGTACTCAGAGAGTTATCACCGTGTTATCTGTGGTGTTACATAGGACTGCAGGAGACATCTACTACATTATCTGTACTCAGAGAGATATCACTGTGTTATCTGTGGTGTTACATAGGACTGCAGGTGACATCTACTACATTATCTGTACTCAGAGAGTTATCACTGTGTTATCTGTGGTGTTACATAGGACTGCCAGTAACATCTACTACATTATCTCTACTCAGAGAGTTATCACTGTGTTATCTGTGGTGTTACATAGGACTGCAGGAGACATCTACTACATTATCTCTACTCAGAGAGTTATCACTGTGTTATCTGTGGTGTTACATAGGACTGCAGGTGACATCTACTACATTGTCTATACTTAAAACTTTCCAGAAATCCTCCGATGTTGGGGTCGATGTCTCTTCCTCAGCTTCTGGGCTCAGACTCTCGTGGTTGGGGTTGGCATTCTCCAATTATCCTGATGTAAGCAGTATTACGGATCTGTGCCGCTCGCCATCCAGGGAAGGGTCGCGGTTTTGTCGGATGATGGTAAATGAGTTTTACAGACAAGATTTTAATTCTTTCATAAGATTGTCTTGGGGATGAATATGAGAAATCAGAGAGAGATTAAAGATTCCTCTGAGGATCTTCAGCTACAAAGATGACAACTATCACAAAACGGTGGATTAAAGAGACACTCCGACCTGATGCAGAGACGTGGCTCGTGTCAGCCATCTGCCACCATTACACTGTGCCTGCCGGATACCCGTTACAATGGGAGGGGGGGGGGGGAGTCATATATCTGAACTGTTCTTTATTGGATACATTTGTGACTGATACATTGTGTCTGAGATATTAGATTTTGATACATTTTTACTGGACACCTCTATGGTAAAGCGCCACCTGCTCTGGTCAGGGGGAAACTGTCATCACCTCCGTCATGTGAATGGAGCCCATGAAAATCTGTCTGACCCCACCACATGACCAGGATGATGGTGCGCACCCATCACATGACCAGGACGATGGTGCGCACCCATCACATGACCATTTCTGGGAAGAAACCTGCCACCGCCGTCACACATCGCAAAGTCCTCAGGAATAATGTGTCAGCGGCCGGAGAGATGGAGCAGAACGCTGTTCACAAAACCCCGACACCTGATCAATCGCTCCAGTCTGAGAAACCTTATCACATTACTCACAAAGTGGCCAAAACAGTGGCCATTAATCTGCTTGATGTTCCCGCTCCTGGAGTGCGCCGCCTAACTGCCCAGAAAGAATAAATGACGCCATCTGAGGAGACCCAGCGGCCGGCCGCACACTGACCTTTCATACAGCCAGATGGCATGTGGGGGCGACATGGAGGCAGGTTAAAGGGTATCCACTAGGGGTCGCTGTAGATCCTGGACAACTTGTCATATATACATTAGGGGGCACCCTAGATACTGTACAACGTAATGCATCCCCAAGGGGGCAACCTAAATCCTGAACAAGATACATCCACAAGGGGGCACCTTAAATTCTAGACAATGTAATGCATCCACCAGGACGATGGTGCGCACCCATCACATGACCAGGACGATGGTGTGCACCCATCACATGACCAGGACGATGGTGCACACCCATCACATGACCAGGACGATGGTGCGCACCCATCACATGGCCAGGATGATGGTGCGCACCCATCACATGACCAGGATGATGGTGCACACCCATCACATGACCAGGATGATGGTGCACACCCATCACATGACCAGGACGATGGTACGCACCCATCACATGACCAGGATGATGGTGCGCACCCATCACATGACCAGGATGATGGTGCACACCCATCACATGACCAGGATGATGGTGCACACCCATCACATGACCAGGACGATGGTACGCACCCATCACATGACCAGGATGATGGTGCGCACCCATCACATGACCAGGATGATGGTGCACACCCATCACATGACCAGGATGATGGTGCGCACCCATCACATGACCAGGGTGATGGCAAATAATTGCCATGGGGAGAGAAAGGCGCTCATAGGGTGAGTATGTCAAATAAACAGTGTCCTCCAAACACTGGCGGGTTAATTATGCTCACCTGTTCAGGTTGCACCAATATTGGGCGCAACCACAATGAAGGCCAACCGGAGAAGTTACAGGTGACTGGTTGGTGCTGCCGGTTCTGTCCGAAATCTCCTTAGGCAGGGGCCAGATCGCCAACCGGGTGAACAATTGTACTGGAGCTCCACTGGACCATAAGAGTCAAGTGAACGTGTGGACACAAGGCGCAAAATCACAACCAGATGTAGAATGTCATAAGGTATATTGGGAGACAACGCATTTCGGGGTTCTACGGACCCCTTTATCAAGACTAAAAGAAGTATAAAATAGAGTATTGTGCAAATAAAAAATAATAATAAAATAGATGCAGTAATCTAATCATTAGAAAAGGTACTCACATATAATTGAGATGAGAAAAAGGTGATGCATAATAAATATGAGAAAAATTAGGGAGTAAAAAAATAATATTAAATATATATATATAGATGGTAACATTACTTGCGATCCGAATATAGGTAGACAGTACTTACATGAATAAATAAATAAATAAATTGATGCATAATTCAAAAAGCTTGAAGATCAGAATATAAATAAATAATTAAATAGATTGATGCTTGATTCAAAAAAGCTTGAGGATAAAATTATAAATAAATAGTTACAAGCAGTGGATGTGCACTTCATATAAATATGTGTGCTAGTATCAATATGAGAAGTGAAAAAATTGGGGACTTGGTAGATTGATGAAATGTGTATGTGCATATCCCTAAATATAAATGAGAGGTGAATGGTTATTTATATTCTGATCTTCAAGCTTTTTGAATTATGCATCAATTTATTTATTTATTCATTTAAGTACTGTCTACCTAGATTCGGATCGAAAAATAATAAAAAAGAGGAGCGTCAAAAGGGGGGGGTTAACGGGAAAAGGAATTAGGGAGATTGGAGAAATAGGAGGGTGGGGAGAGGTGGGTGGGGGATTTTTAGGCGGGGAGGAGCGCCAGAGGATGTCAAAGTGAAAGCCAAAGAGTCAAAGAATAAAGTGATGGGGCTTTTTTATTTGCACAATACTCTATTTTATACTTTTTTTTGACTTGATAAAGGGGTCCGTAGAACCCCGAAACGCGTTGTCTCCCAATACACCTTATGACATTCTACATCCGGTTGTGATTTTGCGCCTTGTGTCCACACACTCACTTGACTCTTATGGTCCAGTGGAGCTCCAGTACAAATGACCAGGGTGATGGCAGCTCAAGGAGTCCATGTCATTCCCCATGCAGAGCCCCCGTGCTGATGAATGGGACTTCGACATTTCTGGGAAGAAACCTGCCACCGCCGTCACACATCGCAAAGTCCTCAGGAATAATGTGTCAGCGGCCGGAGAGATGGAGCAGAACGCTGTTCACAAAACCCCGACACCTGATCAATCGCTCCAGTCTGAGAAACCTTATCACATTACTCACAAAGTGGCCAAAACAGTGGCCATTAATCTGCTTGATGTTCCCGCTCCTGGAGTGCGCCGCCTAACTGCCCAGAAAGAATAAATGACGCCATCTGAGGAGACCCAGCGGCCGGCTGCACACGGACCTTTCATACAGCCAGATAGCATGTGGGGGCGACATGGAGGCAGGTTAAAGGGTATCCACTAGGGGTCGCTGTAGATCCTGGACAACTTGTCATATATACATTAGGGGGCACCCTAGATACTGTACAACGTAATGCATCCCCAAGGGGACAACCTAAATCCTGAACAAGATACATCCACAAGGGGGCACCTTAAATTCTAGACAATGTAATGCATCCACTAGGGGGCAGCATAAATCCTGGACAATGTAATGCATCCACTAGGGGGCACCTTAAATTCTAGACAATGTAATGCATCCACTAGGGGGCACCCTAAATCCTGGACAATGTGATGCATCCACTAGGGGGCACCCTAAATCCTGGACAATGTGATGCATCCACTAGGGGGCACCTTAAATCCTGGACAATGTGATGCATCCACTTATAACTGTTGTTAAACTGTATCAATAACACGTGGCTGGTGCATCCAATATTTCTGCCTCCATGGGGTGCATTACGTCACCTCAGCGCTCCTGATAATGTGATGCTGCGCATATATTTGTGTGCTGACCATGGAGGAACCGAAGTGACATCAGTGCACCTGGGATGATGACATCTCTGAAAAAGAAATACTCAGGGTATCACTGCACCTCACAGGCAGCCTGGAAGTGGCCTTCACTTAGAACAGGCCGATCCCCCGAAGAGTCTCAGAGCTCACCTATTGAGAGGAAGCCCCCAGAACATGCAAACTCCAGCAGACGTGATCCGTGGTGGGATTAGATCCCTTTATCCCCTGACCTGTCCCACCACGCAAAAGTGTAACAAAGAGGAGGAGCCTGCAGCGCTCGCCTGCTCTTCACACAATGGTAGATCCTTCCATCAGACGTCCTCCAGGTATACAGATGAGTCTCCAGCCTCTAGATGTAAACCATGATTGTTCCCATTTACTGACAGCAAGCAGAGATCTTGAAAATGATCTGCAAAAATATTTTTATTATTTTTCATTACACAATGACTAATCTTAAGTTACACAGGACTGGACACCGGCCTCTTAACTAAATCTGGTCATGGTCTGACGCCGCTTATCATACTATCTGACTAGAGGAGGGGAGATAAGCGGCTGCCCGACGCGTCCGGACACGAATCTGTCAGCCACGTCCTTGTATCACAATGCGATGAGTTCATTGTGACTGAGACGATCGAATGATAATAATATGATATTCCTGTGTTTTGCTCATCGTCTCTGCTGATCAAAGTCTCCTAATTAAGAAAGATTAATCCGTAGAAAGTGCGAGGTGACGCCGGGAAACGCTGATCATCGTTCCAGATCTGTAGGGCTCCTGTGACCCGGGCCGGATTACTGATTGTAAGAAGTGGGAGATTGTGAGGGACGCCTCGCTGCTCCTGGAGAAAAGAGAATTACACCAAATGTGTCAGACATTGGGGGGCATCTCACTCGCTTGGGGGGTGCCGCTCCTCAGCTGGAATTAGCAGGACGTGTCTAGACAGTGCTAGGGGGTTCATAAGAAAGGAAGACAGCCTTTCCATCCCATCACAAGGAGGAGCTGTAGTCATGTGACATCCTCTCCTTCCAATCACAAGGAGGAGCAATTGTCATCTGACTGCCACTCATTCCAATCAGCGGGAAGAGCAATTGTCATGTGACTGCCACTCATTCCAATCAGCGGGAAGAGCAGCCCATGACAGCCGCTCCTTACAGTTACAGGGAGCCGCCCATGACAGCCGCTCCTTACAGTTACAGGGAGCAGACCATGACAGCCGCTCCTTACAGTTACAGGGAGCAGACCATGACAGCCGCTCCTTACAGTTACAGGGAGCAGCCCATGACAGCCGCTTCTTACAGTTACAGGGAGCAGCCCATGACAGCCGTTCCTTACAATCACAGGGAGCAGACCATGACAGCCGCTGCTTACAGTTACAGGGAGCAGCCCATGACAGCCACTCCTTACAGTTACAGGGAGCAGCCCATGACAGCCGCTTCTTACAGTTACAGGGAGCAGCCCATGACAGCCGTTCCTTACAGTTACAGGGAGCAGCCCATGACAGCCGCTCTTTACAGTTACAGGGAGCAGCCCATGACAGCCGCTCCTTACAGTTACAGGGAGCAGCCCATGACAGCCGCTCTTTACAGTTACAGGGAGCAGCCCATGACAGCCGCTCCTTACATTCACAGGGAGCAGCCCATGACAGCCGTTCCTTACAGTTACAGGGAGCAGCCCATGACAGCCGCTCCTTACAGTTACAGGGAGCAGCCCATGACAGCCGCTCTTTACAGTTACAGGGAGCAGCCCATGACAGCCGTTCCTTACAGTTACAGGGAGCAGCCCATGACAGCCGCTCCTTACAGTTACAGGGAGCAGCCCATGACAGCCGCTCCTTACAGTTACAGGGAGCAGCCCATGACAGCCGCTCCTTACAGTTACAGGGAGCAGCCCATGACAGCCGCTCCTTACAGTTACAGGGAGCAGCCCATGACAGCCGCTCCTTACAGTTACAGGGAGCAGCCCATGACAGCCGTTCCTTACAATCACAGGGAGAAGCCCATGACAGCCGCTCCTTACAGTTACAGGGAGCAGCCCATGACAGCCGCTCCTTACAGTTACAGGGAGCAGCCCATGACAGCCGCTCCTTACAGTTACAGGGAGCAGCCCATGACAGCCGCTCCTTACAGTTACAGGGAGCAGCCCATGACAGCCGCTCCTTACAGTTACAGGGAGAAGCCCATGACAGCCGCTCCTTACAGTTACAGGGAGCAGCCCATGACAGCCGCTCCTTACAGTTACAGGGAGCAGCCCATGACAGCCGTTCCTTACAGTTACAGGGAGCAGCCCATGACAGCCGCTCTTTACAGTTACAGGGAGAAGCCAGGGAGAAGCTCATGACAGCCGCTCCTTACAGTTACAGGGAGAAGCTCATGACAGCCGCTCCTTACAGTTATAGGGAGCAGCCCATGACAGCCACTCCTTACAGTTACAGGGAGCAGCCCATGACAGCCACTCCTTACAGTTACAGGGAGCAGCCCATGACAGCCGCTCCTTACAGTTACAGGGAGCAGCCCATGACAGCCGCTCCTTACAGTTACAGGGAGCAGCCCATGACAGCCGCTCCTTACAGTTACAGGGAGCAGCCCATGACAGCCGCTCCTTACAGTTACAGGGAGCAGCCCATGACAGCCGCTCCTTACAGTTACAGGGAGCAGCCCATGACAGCCGCTCCTTACAGTTACAGGGAGCAGCCCATGACAGCCGCTCTTTACAGTTAAAGGGAGCAGCCCATGACAGCCGTTCCTTACAGTTACAGGGAGCAGCCCATGACAGCCGCTCCTTACAGTTACAGGGAGCAGCCCATGACAGCCGCTCCTTACAGTTACAGGGAGCAGCCCATGACAGCCGCTCCTTACAGTTACAGGGAGCAGCCCATGACAGCCGCTCCTTACAGTTACAGGGAGCAGCCCATGACAGCCGCTCCTTACAGTTACAGGGAGCAGCCCATGACAGCCGTTCCTTACAATCACAGGGAGAAGCCCATGACAGCCGCTCCTTACAGTTACAGGGAGCAGCCCATGACAGCCGCTCCTTACAGTTACAGGGAGCAGCCCATGACAGCCGCTCCTTACAGTTACAGGGAGCAGCCCATGACAGCCGCTCCTTACAGTTACAGGGAGCAGCCCATGACAGCCGCTCCTTACAGTTACAGGGAGAAGCCCATGACAGCCGCTCCTTACAGTTACAGGGAGCAGCCCATGACAGCCGCTCCTTACAGTTACAGGGAGCAGCCCATGACAGCCGTTCCTTACAGTTACAGGGAGCAGCCCATGACAGCCGCTCTTTACAGTTACAGGGAGAAGCCAGGGAGAAGCTCATGACAGCCGCTCCTTACAGTTACAGGGAGAAGCTCATGACAGCCGCTCCTTACAGTTATAGGGAGCAGCCCATGACAGCCACTCCTTACAGTTACAGGGAGCAGCCCATGACAGCCACTCCTTACAGTTACAGGGAGCAGCCCATGACAGCCGCTCCTTACAGTTACAGGGAGCAGCCCATGACAGCCGCTCCTTACAGTTACAGGGAGCAGCCCATGACAGCCGCTCCTTACAGTTACAGGGAGCAGCCCATGACAGCCGCTCCTTACAGTTCCAGGGAGCAGCTCATGACAGCCGCTCCTTACAGTTACAGGGAGCAGCCCATGACAGCCGCTCCTTACAGTTACAGGGAGCAGCCCATGACAGCCGCTCCTTACAGTTACAGGGAGCAGCCCATGACAGCCGTTCCTTACAGTTACAGGGAGCAGCCCATGACAGCCGCTCTTTACAGTTACAGGGAGAAGCCAGGGAGAAGCTCATGACAGCCGCTCCTTACAGTTACAGGGAGAAGCTCACGACAGCCGCTCCTTACAGTTATAGGGAGCAGCCCATGACAGCCACTCCTTACAGTTACAGGGAGCAGCCCATGACAGCCACTCCTTACAGTTACAGGGAGCAGCCCATGACAGCCGCTCCTTACAGTTACAGGGAGCAGCCCATGACAGCCGCTCCTTACAGTTACAGGGAGCAGCCCATGACAGCCGCTCCTTACAGTTACAGGGAGCAGCCCATGACAGCCGCTCCTTACAGTTACAGGGAGCAGCCCATGACAGCTGCTCCTTACAGTTACAGGGAGCAGCCCATGACAGCCGTTCCTTACAGTTACAGGGAGCAGCCCATGACAGCCGCTCCTTACAGTTACAGGGAGCAGCCCATGACAGCCTTTCCTTACAGTTACAGGGAGCAGCCCATGACAGCCGCTCCTTACAGTTACAGGGAGCAGCCCATGACAGCCGTTCCTTACAGTTACAGGGAGCAGACCTTGACAGCCGCACCTTACAGTTACAGGGAGCAGCCCTTGACAGCCGTTCCTTACAGTTACAGGGAGCAGCCCATGACAGCCGCTCCTTACATTTACAGGGAGAAGCCCTTGACAGCCGCTCCTTCTAGTTACAGGGAGCAGCCCATGACAGCCGTTCCTTACAGTTACAGGGAGCAGACCATGACAGCCGTTCCTTACAGTTACAGGGAGCAGCCCTTGACAGCCTTTCCTTACAGTTACAGGGAGCAGACCATGACAGCCACTCCTTACAGTTACAGGGAGCAGCCCATGACAGCCGCTCCTTACAGTTACAGGGAGCAGCCCATGACAGCCGTTCCTTACAGTTACAGGGAGCAGCCCATGACAGCCGTTCTTTACAGTTACAGGGAGCAGCCCATGACAGCCGCTCCTTACAGTTACAGGGAGCAGCCCATGACAGCCGCTCCTTACAGTTACAGGGAGCAGCCCATGACAGCCGCTCCTTACAGTTACAGGGAGCAGCCCATGACAGCCATTCCTTACAGTTACAGGGAGCAGCCCATGACAGCCGTTCCTTACAGTTACAGGGAGCAGCCCATGACAGCCGCTCATTACAGTTACAGGGAGCAGCCCATGACAGCCACTCCTTACAGTTACAGGGAGCAGACCATGACAGCCGTTCCTTACAGTTACAGGGAGCAGCCGCTCCTTACAGTTACAGGGAGCAGCCCTTGACATCCGTTCCTTACAGTTACAGGGAGCAGCCCATGACAGCCGCTCCTTACAGTTACAGGGAGCAGCCCATGACAGCCGCTCCTTACAGTTACAGGGAGCAGCCGCTCCTTACAGTTACAGGGAGCAGCCCTTGACATCCGTTCCTTACAGTTACAGGGAGCAGCCCTTGACAGCCTTTCCTTACAGTTACAGGGAGCAGCCCTTGACAGCCTTTCCTTACAGTTACAGGGAGCAGACCATGACAGCCACTCCTTACAGTTACAGGGAGCAGCCCATGACAGCCGCTCCTTACAGTTACAGGGAGCAGCCCATGACAGCCACTCCTTACAGTTACAGGGAGCAGACCATGACAGCCGTTCCTTACAGTTACAGGGAGCAGCCGCTCCTTACAGTTACAGGGAGCAGCCCTTGACATCCGTTCCTTACAGTTACAGGGAGCAGCCCATGACAGCCGCTCCTTACAGTTACAGGGAGCAGACCATGACAGCCGCTCCTTACAGTTACAGGGAGCAGCCGCTCCTTACAGTTACAGGGAGCAGCCCTTGACATCCGTTCCTTACAGTTACAGGGAGCAGCCCTTGACAGCCTTTCCTTACAGTTACAGGGAGCAGCCCATGACAGCCGTTCCTTACAGTTACAGGGAGCAGCCCTTGACAGCCTTTCCTTACAGTTACAGGGAGCAGACCATGACAGCCACTCCTTACAGTTACAGGGAGCAGCCCATGACAGCCGCTCCTTACAGTTACAGGGAGCAGACCATGACAGCCGTTCCTTACAGTTACAGGGAGCAGCCCATGACAGCCGTTCCTTACAGTTACAGGGAGCAGCCCATGACAGCCACTCCTTACAGTTACAGGGAGCAGACCATGACAGCCGCTCCTTACAGTTACAGGGAGCAGCCCATTACAGCCGCTCCTTACAGTTACAGGGAGAAGCCCATGACAGCCGTTCCTTACAGTTACAGGGAGCAGACCATGACAGCCGCTCCTTATAGTTACAGGGAGCAGCCCATGACAGCCGCTCCTTACAGTTACAGGGAGCAGCCCTTGACAGCCGCTCCTTACAGTTACAGGGAGCAGCCTCTGACAGCCGCTCCTTACAGTTACAGGGAGCAGCCCATGACAGCCGCTCCTTACAGTTACAGGGAGCAGCCCATGACAGCCGTTCCTTACAGTTACAGGGAGCAGCCCATGACAGCCGCTCCTTACAGTTACAGGGAGCAGCCCATGACAGCCGTTCCTTACAGTTACAGGGAGCAGCCCATGACAGCCGCTCCTTACAGTTACAGGAAGCAGCCCATGACAGCCGCTCCTTACAGTTACAGGGAGCAGCCCATGACAGCCGCTCCTTACAGTTACAGGGAGCAGCCCATGACAGCCGCTCATTACAGTTACAGGGAGCAGCCCATGACAGCCGCTCCTTACAGTTACAGGGAGCAGACCATGACAGCCGCTCCTTACAGTTACAGGGAGCAGCCCATGACAGCCGCTCCTTACAGTTACAGGGAGCAGACCATGACAGCCGTTCCTTACAGTTACAGGGAGCAGCCCATGACAGCCGTTCCTTACAGTTACAGGGAGCAGCCCATGACAGCCACTCCTTACAGTTACAGGGAGCAGACCATGACAGCCGCTCCTTACAGTTACAGGGAGCAGCCCATTACAGCCGCTCCTTACAGTTACAGGGAGAAGCCCATGACAGCCGTTCCTTACAGTTACAGGGAGCAGACCATGACAGCCGCTCCTTATAGTTACAGGGAGCAGCCCATGACAGCCGCTCCTTACAGTTACAGGGAGCAGCCCTTGACAGCCGCTCCTTACAGTTACAGGGAGCAGCCCCTGACAGCCGCTCCTTACAGTTACAGGGAGCAGCCCATGACAGCCGCTCCTTACAGTTACAGGGAGCAGCCCATGACAGCCGTTCCTTACAGTTACAGGGAGCAGCCCATGACAGCCGCTCCTTACAGTTACAGGGAGCAGCCCATGACAGCCGTTCCTTACAGTTACAGGGAGCAGCCCATGACAGCCGTTCCTTACAGTTACAGGAAGCAGCCCATGACAGCCGCTCCTTACAGTTACAGGGAGCAGCCCATGACAGCTGTTCCTTACAGTTACAGGGAGCAGACCATGACAGCCGCTCCTTACAGTTACAGGGAGCAGCCCATGACAGCCGCTCCTTACAGTTACAGGGAGCAGCCCATGACAGCCGTTCCTTACAGTTACAGGGAGCAGCCCATGACAGCCGCTCCTTACAGTTACAGGGAGCAGCCCATGACAGCCGTTCCTTACAGTTACAGGGAGCAGCCCATGACAGCCGTTCCTTACAGTTACAGGAAGCAGCCCATGACAGCCGCTCCTTACAGTTACAGGGAGCAGCCCATGACAGCTGTTCCTTACAGTTACAGGGAGCAGACCATGACAGCCGCTTCTTATAGTCACAGTAAACAGAAATAGTCATGAACGGATAATTTATGCAGTCACATGGACCGCACATAGAAGTCAATAGGTTCAATTTACAAACACATGTTCCATGTTCGCACAGTTCACATCTGCGGATTTGTTACTTTGTTTTTTTAATGCTCATTTTTCTGCGATGCTACAAACAGAGCAAATACAACTCAACAGCGCACAGAGTGGAGCACAAAGTGTAAAAAAGAGGCGATCGGTCTTACACATCTGTATATGATCCGCGCAGATATTATAGTATAGATATATAGATTTATCTTCAGCCTTGTGCAATGTGATGCAGAACATCGCATCTTCCCTGAGGTCAAATGTTGCTCCTCAAATTTCATCCAAAATCCTTAACACCCCAAAGAGGCCTCATTTCTAAGCGCTGGATGTGCCGGGGGTTCACTTACTTATATCTCAGTGTGAAGGACGCTCTGCTGCACCAGCGTCTCCATCTGCAGAGTTGGGGCCCATTAGTCAGATTTTATAAATGATTATTGCGTTATTCAGATTCTGGCATCCCCCAATCCTTTCCATTTGTTTAGCCTGGAAGTGACCCCGGAGAGGACGTCTTCTGGGAGCTCCATGCAGGATAATTGTGCTCATTATCATTATTCTTGGGATCTACTTGGCAAGTGTCTGAGGAACAATATGTTCTACGCGCCGCAGTCCCATCGCCTCTCACATGATTTACAGCCGGGAATCGCAGAAACGTCCCCTAACTGCAACCACAAAGCATCAACTCCGCCTTGTCTGTGTTCTCACGGATATGTGCATCTGCATGGACCTGAAAATCCACTGCAGAGGATGTCATGAGGTCATACAGGCCATTTTATGACATATCTGAAAAGGTGGCCACTAGGTGGCAGTGCCCTGGACTCCTGCAGTTGTATTAGATGAGAAGTTAAAGGGGTTCCCAGGATTAGAAAGACATGGCTGCTCTATTCCACAGACATCGCCACACCGGTCCATGGGTTGTGTCTGTATTGCAATTTGACTCCATTGAAGTGAAAGGGAGTGACCTGCAATACCACGCACAGCCTGTGGACAGGCGTGGTGCTGTTTTTAGAAGAAAGCAGCCATCTTTAATTTAATCCTGGACATCCTCTTTAATATGACAACCAGCTATGGTGCAATGTAGGGCGGAACATGACAAAAGGAGCCTCCTTATACCACGGGCTGCCCCCTCAGCTGCTGACTTAGGCATTACACAGCAAATGACAGGGAGGGTTTGCATTTACTATTTCTTTAAGATGCTCACATAGCGGAGGATTGGTTGCAATGTGATTTATAGGCATATTTTGGTACATTGACACATTGTAACAAACTCTGTGTGAGCAGGATACGGTCAGGACAATCTGAATAAGTGAATACTATCATTCACTGACAGCAAGCAGAGAGTCACTGGATGACCATTCCATCTATCGGGACTCATCCTCACTCCCGTGCTTGTCTGGCCTGAGGGATGTGATCAGTTCTCTGTGTTTCACTAAAACGCACTAATCAGATTCCGGCGCAGTTTCCGTCCTCAGGGTCTGAAACGATTGGTGTTTGTTCTAATTAATTTTATCAAATCAAGTCACTGGGACGATGAGACGAGGCGGATTCCACTTCATTTCCATTCAACTGTTCCTGGAAATCACAACAATACAGAATAATCAGATCTCATTATCAGGGATTGACACTAAAGGACAAAGGTCACACTGAACCAGCGCTGAGCGACACCGGACCTCCAGGCCATCCTTCCATCGCTCTTCAGGAGGGGGTTTCTCCAGGTAATTATATGTCTGTGGGCAGGGGCATAGCGAGGGGGAGGCAGGCGGGGCATGTGCCCAGGGCGCAGAGGCTGGGGTGGGGAGGGGAGGTGGCGCACCCACCTGGCAGTTCTTTTTACTGTCGGGCAGTTCGTTTTCATAGTGAAGCAGGGAGCCCTCCACTCCCTGCTTCACAGTTTCGCTGAGATCTGGACCGGGATGGCTCAGTCTTACAGGACCAGCACCTGCACCTCACATAGATCCGGAGATCTCCCCATTCATTGCTCTGCTATATTTATACCAAACTAATAGCTCAGGGGCGTGTCCTTACTGCTGCAGTTCAGGGGGCATGTCCAAGCTCCCCCTATCACAGTTCAGGGGGCGTGTCCTTACTGCTGCAGTTCAGGGGGCATGTCCAAGCTCTCCCTATCACAGCTCAGGAGGCAGTTGAAGGATGAAACTGAGCATGTGCGGCCATCTCAGTGAGCAGGAGGAAGAAATAGGGAAAAAAAACAGACAGTGAATAACTTATTTGCTTTACTAAATTTTTATTACATGCAATTACAAAAGTATTCAGATCCGGGTGCTGGTTTGAAAACTGTAGAACATTTTTTGCAGGACAACCCCTTTAAGTAAGTTTAAGGGGGGGGATCTGAATCCTTGCCCTGGGTGCAGAAAAGCATAGCTACACCTCCGTCTGTGGGTTAGATTGTGTAAAATTCACCCCCATCACTTCCTAGAGTCTCAGATGATTCAATCACAGATTTGGAAACATTGTATCTCCTCGGATTTATCATCACTGTTCAGAATATGCAGCAGAAATAAATCACCAGCAATGACCTAATCAGAACATCGCACATGGGGCGTGCCTGCTGCCTCAATATAAAGGGACTCAATCAGAGAAGCAAGTGAACACACTTGTAATATGACAGATATCGAAGGATACCCCTGTGATATAATGATGAAAAGTCACTAGATCCCCAAATAGTCTAATCTGTTCCAAGAAAAGATGGGTGCTACCCAACGAGGTACAAATACATTGACTACAGATGTTGGCACCTAACTTTTCGAGAGTCCTGCACATGAATATATTGGAGCAGGGATGGTCTAAGTGCAGACAGCGAGGACTGACATCACGGTGGAGCATGCTTTCCTTTTATTTTTAATTACTATTAATAATTGAGAAAGTGTCATGGCAACTGAGGCAGAAAACAGCCAGACGGCTTGAAGTGACTCTCACAGATCCCCTGTCGGAAGCATAGAAGAAGCGGGGCTGAGCTCAGGTATATACAGGTGAAACTCGAAAAATTTGAATATCGTGCAAAAGTTCATTTATTTCAGTAATGCAACTTAAAAATAAAATATTGTGAAAAGGTACAATATTCTAGGCTCAAAGTGTCACACTCTACTCAGCTAATTAATCCATACCCCCTGAGCAAAGGGGACCCTTAAAATTGAGACTGAGGGCATTAAATGTGAGTCCTGCTTCCCACCCACTCATAGAGAAAGCCTGTGAGTTCTGATTCCCCAACCACTCATATAGAAATCCTATGAGACTTGCTTTTTCCACCCACTCATATAGAAAGCCTGTGAGTCCTGCTTCCCCATACACTCTTAGATAAAGCCTGTGAGTCCTGCTTCCCCATACACTCTTAGATAAAGCCTGTGAGTCCTGCTTCCCCATACACTCTTAGATAAAGCTTGTGAATCCTGCTTCCCCCATACACTCTTAGATAAAGCCTGTGAGTCCTGCTTCCCCCATACACTCTTAGATAAAGCTTGTGAGTCCTACTTCCCCATACACTCTTAGATAAAGCCTGTGAGTCCTGTTTCCCCCATACACTCTTAGATAAAGCCTGTGAGTCCTGCTATTCTCATACACTCTTAGATAAAGCCTATGAGTCCTGCTTCCCCATACACTCTTAGATAAAGCCTGTGAGTCCTGCTTCCCCCATACACTCTTAGATAAAGCCTGTGAGTCCTGCTTCCCCCATACACTCTTAGATAAAGCCTGTGAGTCCTGCTTCCCCCCATACACTCTTAGATAAAGCCTGTGAGTCCTGCTTCCCCCATACACTCGTAGATAAAGCCTGTGAGTCCTGCTTCCCCCCCATACACTCTTAGATAAAGCCTGTGAGTCCTGCTTCCCCCATACACTCTTAGATAAAGCCTGTGAGTCCTGCTCCCCCCATACACTCTTAGCTAAAGCCTGAGTGTCCTGCTTCCCCATACACTCTTAGATAAAGCCTGTGAGTCCTGCTTCCCCCATATACTCTTAGATAAACCCTGTGAGTCCTGCTTCCCCCCCATACACTCTTAGATAAAGCCTGCGAGTCCTGCTTCCCCCATACACTCTTAGATAAAGCCTGTGAGTCCTGCTCCCCCCCATACACTCTTAGATAAAGCCTGTGAGTCCTGCTCCCCCCATACACTCTTAGATAAAGCCTGTGAGTCCTGCTTCCCCCATACACTCTTAGATAAAGCCTGCGAGTTCTGCTTCCCCCATACACTCTTAGATAAAGCCTGTGAGTCCTGCTTCTCCCATACACTCTTAGATAAAGCCTGTGAGTCCTGCTTCCCCCATACACTCTTAGATAAAGCCTGTGAGTCCTGCTTCCCCCATACACTCTTAGATAAAGCCTGTGAGTCCTGCATCCCCCATACACTCTTAGATAAAGCTTGCGTGTCCTGTTTCCCCCCATACACTCTTAGATAAAGCCTGCGAGTCCTGCTTCCCCCATACACTCTTAGATAAAGCCTGTGAGTCCTGCTTCCCCCATACACTCTTAGATAAAGCCTGTGAGTCCTGCTTCCCCCATACACTCTTAGATAAAGCCTGTGAGTCCTGCTTCCCCCATACACTCTTAGATAAAGCCTGTGAGTCCTGCTTCCCCCCTACACTCTTAGATAAAGCCTGTGAGTCCTGCTTCCCCCATACACTCTTAGATAAAGCCTGTGGGTCCTGCTTCCCCCATACACTCTTAGATAAAGCCTGTGAGTCCTGCTTCCCCCATTCACTCTTAGATAAAGCCTGTGAGTCCTGCTTCCCCCCCATACACTCTTAGATAAAGCCTGTGAGTCCTGCTTCCCCCCCATACACTCTTAGATAAAGCCTGTGAGTCCTGCTTCCCCCCATACACTCTTAGATAAAGCCTGTGAGTCCTGCTTCCCCCATACACTCTTAGATAAAGCCTGTGAGTCCTGCTTCCCCCCATACACTCTTAGATAAAGCCTGTGGGTCCTGCTTCCCCCATACACTCTTAGATAAAGCCTGTGAGTCCTGCTTCCCCCATACACTCTTAGATAAAGCCTGTGAGTCCTGCTCCCCCCATACACTCTTAGATAAAGCCTGTGAGTCCTGCTTCCCCCATACACTCTTAGATAAAGCCTGCGAGTTCTGCTTCCCCCATACACTCTTAGATAAAGCCTGTGAGTCCTGCTTCTCCCATACACTCTTAGATAAAGCCTGTGAGTCCTGCTTCCCCCATACACTCTTAGATAAAGCCTGTGAGTCCTGCTTCCCCCATACACTCTTAGATAAAGCCTGTGAGTCCTGCATCCCCCATACACTCTTAGATAAAGCTTGCGTGTCCTGTTTCCCCCCATACACTCTTAGATAAAGCCTGCGAGTCCTGCTTCCCCCATACACTCTTAGATAAAGCCTGTGAGTCCTGCTTCCCCCATACACTCTTAGATAAAGCCTGTGAGTCCTGCTTCCCCCATACACTCTTAGATAAAGCCTGTGAGTCCTGCTTCCCCCATACACTCTTAGATAAAGCCTGTGAGTCCTGCTTCCCCCCCATACACTCTTAGATAAAGCCTGTGAGTCCTGCTTCCCCCATACACTCTTAGATAAAGCCTGTGGGTCCTGCTTCCCCCATACACTCTTAGATAAAGCCTGTGAGTCCTGCTTCCCCCATTCACTCTTAGATAAAGCCTGTGAGTCCTGCTTCCCCCCCATACACTCTTAGATAAAGCCTGTGAGTCCTGCTTCCCCCCCATACACTCTTAGATAAAGCCTGTGAGTCCTGCTTCCCCCCATACACTCTTAGATAAAGCCTGTGAGTCCTGCTTCCCCCATACACTCTTAGATAAAGCCTGTGAGTCCTGCTTCCCCCCATACACTCTTAGATAAAGCCTGTGGGTCCTGCTTCCCCCATACACTCTTAGATAAAGCCTGTGAGTCCTGCTTCCCCCATACACTCTTAGATAAAGCCTGTGAGTCCTGCTTCCCCCATACACTCTTAGATAAAGCCTGTGAGTCCTGCTTCCCCCCCATACACTCTTAGATAAAGCCTGTGAGTCCTGCTTCCCCCCCATACACTCTTAGATAAAGCCTGTGAGTCCTGCTTCCCCCATACACTCTTAGATAAAGCCTGTGAGTCCTGCTTCCCCCCCATACACTCTTAGATAAAGCCTGCGAGTCCTGCTTCCCCCCATACACTCTTAGATAAAGCCTGTGAGTCCTGCTTCCCCCCCATACACTCTTAGATAAAGCCTGTGAGTCCTGCTTCCCCCCATACACTCTTAGATAAAGCCTGTGAGTCCTGCTTCCCCCATACACTCTTAGATAAAGCCTGTGAGTCCTGCTTCCCCCCATACACTCTTAGATAAAGCCTGTGAGTCCTGCTTCCCCCATACACTCTTAGATAAAGCCTGTGAGTCCTGCTTCCCCCCCATACACTCTTAGATAAAGCCTGCGAGTCCTGCTTCCCCCATACACTCTTAGATAAAGCCTGTGAGTCCTGCTTCCCCCCCATACACTCTTAGATAAAGCCTGTGAGTCCTGCTTCCCCCCATACACTCTTAGATAAAGCCTGTGAGTCCTGCTTCCCCCATACACTCTTAGATAAAGCCTGTGAGTCCTTCTTCCCCTATACACTCTTAGATAAAGCCTGTGAGTCCTGCTTCCCCATACACTCTTAGATAAAGCCTGTGAGTCCTGCTTCCCCCATACACTCTTAGATAAAGCCTGTGAGTCCTGCTTCCCCCATACATTGATTGACAGATCACCCCATGTGACTTTCTCTACATGTAGAGCTGTCAATCTCTGTATGTCCGCAGGACTCTCAGGTCTTCTCTATGAGTCCATGATTTTCCAGTGGCCATATTATCTTTTGCGCTCTGGGCGGAGCTTAGTTGTGACATGACTGTGTGCGTCTGACCACTGATGCTGTGTAGGGAGGTAAGGCATGAGATCGGAGCCGGGCAGCTACTTCCTGGTGTGGGAACGTAGTTGTCATAGAGATAAGTACGGTTTTAAGGCGCTCGTACACACTGGAGGGGACGCTTCTTCTTCCTTTGCTGTTGTCCTTTACATCAGGAATGTTCCTCGGATTCATCCGTCTTTCCTTTCTCATTACCCTGATTGATACAAATAATTCCCGTCTTGTTTGGCGCCGGTGACACCTCAGCATTTTCAGGGCTGTGAGAACAACAGGACTTGACAGGTATGACATGAATCGCCGCATTATAAATACCCTCACGCCGTGTGATGGCCGAGATTATTGTCGCCTTCCTCCACCGTGGAAAGTGAGACTCCTGCCAAAATACTGTGTCCCTGTGAAAACTGTATCATTATTAACCCTCGCAGCTAGTGTGTCCCACATTCTCCAGTTTCAAAGGCAATTGTCCCCCAGTTACTCCATAGTAACAACTGGAGTAGTAAACAGCCCAAGGGCAATGCCGCCCACCATGTACAGGAAAAGGTTGTGATTTTTTCCTAGGGGAGCCATTTCCAGATATACAAATAGGAGCATCCCCTTCAAGTACAAGAGGATTGTCTACAAGGGTTAGCAACCCTAGGCACTCCAGCTGTGGTGAAACTACAACTCCCGTCATGCTATATTCACTTCTATAGGAGTTCTGCCAACAGTCAAGCAAGTGTGCATGCTGGGAGTGGTAGTTTCACCACAGCTGGAGTGCCGGATGTTGCTGATACACTGTAGCAAATGTGTCAACTGTGTATTCATTAGTATTCAGTGCAGAGCTTCCCTGTGCACCACAGGTAGAGGCGACCACCGTGCTGGATCTTTACAGGTGATGTAGTCTGGACGGAAGCCAGGGGTGCACCACCAATGAGGCCAGGTGAGCACCACGTAGGGGCAAAAGGGGGGCAGCAGAAGGGCCATGGGCAATAAGCGCTTTCATTGTGGCAAAGGGGTTAGGTTAAGAAATTGGCAATGGGGAAGGGGCACCGTTTCAGTTTTCGCCTCAGGCAGCAGAAAGGCTCGGTGCACCCCTAGGTAGAGCTGATGGGCAGACAGGTTTGATGGGTGAGGAAACCAGTGACGTCGGGCTCATCAGCCCTGGGAGACTGCATATTATAACCCTCCTGGCGCTCACATATTAGCAGAAGCCCATCCAGTAATTGTCATTCACAGAGACTGATTCCAATAATCAGCCATTGAGAAGTTCTTGTCTTGGTTCCTCGAGTCTGGTAATTATCAGAAGGCGCACTGCTAATCTTTTTTTCGGGGTTTGTATCTGCGCCGTCTGCATCCCCGCTCGCCTGATAATTACAATCTTGACACCTCCATAGGCAGAAAAACAATGGCGCCTTATAATAAGACGCAAAGCGCAGACAAATTAAAACAATAGCTAAGAAAACGGCCGGCACTTATTGACAAGACGGCGCTTCTATAATCCTCCGATTTACATGATTAGCTTAATTTAAAGCTGACAAGTGAACAGAATTCATTTATGAAGATCAGATTGTGCAACTTAATATTCCTCTCTAATTTATTCCATAACAGAGGGCCACGGGGAGAAGATGAGATTCTGTCAGGCTCACTTTGAATGTTTAGCTTTTCAGTAATTACAGAGACTTGTGAAGCCGCCATGACAATGGACACTATGCGCGGAAGGAGCGATACGGAGCGGCGGAGAGCCAGAGATTTGTGTCGCCGATAAAACAGACAGAATGTTTAATTCTTTTAATTTCTATATCTGAAAATGAACCAATTTATATTCAGGACGTCGCCGAGCGTCGCTTTGCCTCTGCCGTGACTGCGCTCCTGAGTTCATGGCATACTTTTCAGTTTTACAGTTGGAAGCCTTGGATATGGTGCAGCAGGGAACATGTTCTAAGTCAGGGGTGCACAACCTGCGGGAACAGGTCGGGTCCCTCACTGTCAGTGACAGCCGAGGACCTGAGGAGAAGACAGAAGCAGTTTATTACTACCGGGTGCCACTTCTTCTGCTGCACCCAGTGATCATGTCTCTGGGGCAGAGCTGCAGGGCTTAGCAGACCCTGATGAGCTCTGCCTTGTCCATACAGAGGCTGTTTCCTCCGTGTAGTGCCCTGGCGCAAGGATACTTTGGACTATGGACAAGTATGCAAAGCCGTCAACTCCCTACTTTATTGCAAGTTGAAGGAGTAACTTGCACCGTGCTTTATGTTGTTTTGTGCACTTCTACTGTTTCATATTGTTAAACTACATTTATATGTTTATTGTATTATATCCTGTTCATTTGCACTGTTATTACACTATTGCTACACTGCACTGTGGAAAGGGTTAATGCATAACCAGCTGAGGGCTCATGCACACGGCCATAGCTTTTTTTTGGCGGTCCGCAAATTGCAGATACCGTCCGCGTGCGCTCCGCATTTTGTCCATAATAGAACTTTCCTATTATGGACAAGAATGGGACATGTTCTATATTTTTGCGGATGCAACAGAACAGACATACGAATGCGGGCAGCACAAATTTGTATGCATGAGTCCTAATACTGAGTTTCGGAGGGGGGAAAAAACAAACACACTGACCTACTGACTATCTGGTTTAGTTCTGTTGTTTATGTCTGAAAAAAACTGCTTAATCATTCCCATAGACTTGCATTGAAGCTCTATATAAATCTGATAGACAGAAAGTGTAACAATGTTTCTGTTTAGGCTGAGATTCTCCACTCCACCTCTCCCACTATACGGTTCAAGTTCAGTTAGAAACTGTATATAAGAAAGGAAGTCAGAGCCCCTAGTTGCCTGCAGATAGGGGACAATGTTTGAGACTCTGACAGGCTACATGAGTGACCAGAAGAAGATGCTGAGAAAGAGATACTCTGCCACAGACTGTGGGCCTCCAGCCTTCTGAGGGATGAGGGACAGTTAGCTCAGGCCTTTTCTCAGCACAGAACCTTCTTCTGCCCGGGAGGAGACTGGAGAAGCCGCTCAGTGCATGCCTGTATTGTTTTGCACCTGCATTCCTCCAGTAAAGAAGCCCCCTGGTTTACTGCAGACCCTGACTCTCTGGACTTATTTCCCATTGGGATGCATCACGCCTTACCATCCCTTCTGGAGAGCAGCAACACGTGGTGACACCTCAACGGTGTTCACGGGACCCAGTGTAGTGTTAGGGCCACCCCAAATCCAGCCACTGCACCCCGTAACTGGGGCTCCTTTGGATGCTCCAGTTACACTGGAAAAAAGTGCAAAATAAAAACAAAACAGTGTCAGGGTCCTCCAGAGGAGGGGCTTAACTACAATTCATAGGGCCCCATAGCTAAGTAAAATGGGGCTCCCACCACCGAGTGTAGGAAAATGAAATCAGCAGCTTAAGTAGCAATAATTAAAGATATGTATCTGTCACGGATGGTGTTGCAGAAAGCTGAAACTTATAAATAAACATCCGACTGGCTTGATCCCAAACTAAGGAGCATATAGGTGAGCCCTATAAAACCCCTAGAGCTCTCCCTGACTGCTATGCCCATGCAAAGGTCTTTATGGTAGACGATTGCATGCCCACGTACCTAATACTGTGTGACACCTGAAAACCCTATAATAGTGAGGGGACACGACCACCGGCTCCCTGCACTTAATACGGACGGAGTCAGGGTCACCTAGAATCAAGCCAGCAAGGAAACAAAAATAAAGGAAACTGATTTATCTGAGGAATAAGGAGAAGCAGCCTCCAGCAGTGAACAACTCATCCAGGAAGAAGTATAAACCGCAAAGTGAGGCAGTATGGGAGGGAATATAAAGGAAGACAATTAGTGTAAATAGGTGACAGCTGGGAGAAGGAAAGGAGATGACAAAGTGAAACCAAAACAAAGAACGTCATGCAAGAGTTAGAGAAGAACGTCTTCCAGACCTTCTCACAGGACTGGGGGTGACACAACCCTATACTAGATGGCTCGTCTCCCCCTGGCCATCCTCGCCCATCTACTCACACAGCCAAAATACGTCAAGTCTTAGAATCTTTGTCCCTGGCTGACTCATGGAGAGAACATAATGGCTCACAAAGAGGCTACACCTACTACTCCCCTGCTCATAACGTATATACCCGCATTGACATGATACTGGTCTCCACTACCTGCCTTCCACATATTTCCTACTCCAGGCATATTGTTTCATCATGGCCCGATCATGACATGGTTTTGGTAGAGATTCTCTCTGCAGACAAATACAGCATTCCCTACTCTTGGAGGCTGAATGAATCCCTCTTAACACGCCCTACCTTGTATGACAGCTCCATGATGAATTGAAAAACTTCTTTACTGAGAATGCTTCTCCTGACATTGACCCTATGATGCTGTGTCTAACCCACAAAGCCTTTGGGAGACTGATAGGAGTGGATTCCCGGTTAAAAAAAGAAAGGAATTCAACCCAAATTGCTTTAGAAGCTAAATTGACCAGGTTGGTCCGAGCTCACCAACAAGCCCCATCACTTTACCTTCTAAAAGCGATTAAAGATGTTAAACTACAGCTAAATATGCTGCTTTCCAACAATACAGAGAAGGCCCTCCGCTGGACAGCGTCCTACTACTATAGATATGCCAACCAGCCAGACAAGAAGCTAGCTCGCCAACTTAAAGCCAGACAGAAAATCAATCAGGTATTCCAAATACGCACTGACCTTATATACGATACGCTTCATGCTTTTTCCAAACGACTCTATTCTAATCCTGGGGAGCATCCTGGATCGAATGGGGAAGATTTTCTATCTTCTATCCCGCTTCCGAATCTCACCCCTGAAGCGTCAGCATGTTTAGGCAAAGATATTACGGGGGAGAAAGTAGAATTCACAATTAAAAACCTAAAACTTGGTAAAACTCCCGGTCCTGACGGTTTTTCTGCTCTATATTACAAGAAATTTGCCCCTTCACTCATCCTGCACATCACCCATTACTGTAACCATTTAATGCAAGGTTCCAAGCCCCCGTCAGAATTCCTATCTGCCAAAATCACTGTAATACCCAAGCCAAATAAGGACCCCTTATCGCCCTCCAATTACAGACCCATTTCCCTCCTCAATTTGGATAACAAAATATTTGTTGGAGTCAATGACTTCAGGCCTTAAGATTAATCATACTAAATCGGAGCTTCTCTTATGCAACGTCACGCCCCCTACTAAATCCCTCATATTACGAAACTTCCCGTTTCAATGCAAACCTCACCATATCCCATATTTAGGAACACAGCTGCCCACATCAATTGACTCAGTTTACAAAATCAACTACCTGCCACTATATCACAAGATTAAGGAAGACCTCGTATCTTGGAATGCTCTACCAGTATCCTGGGTAGGAAGGATCCATATTATAAGAATGGTAGTTCTCCCCAGACTTCTCTACTTATTTAGAACCCTCCCCGTACCAGTCGTTACCAAAGACCTACGGGCTCTCCAGGCTGTTATCATGAAATTCATCTGGGCAAACAAACGCCCCCGAATATCCAGGATAACGATGTGCCGACACAAAACCCAAGGAGGTCTCTCAGTCCCAGACCTTATAAAATACTACAAAGCAGCCAGATTGGCTCAATTGTTCCTAACCCATCTGGATCCCAAAACACATCCATTATGGATCCCATTGGAACAATCTCTGATTGCACCTTACACCTGGAGGGCCTTAACTTGGTCTACTCTCCCCCTACCAGATGTCATTCGCACTAATTCTATTCTGTCACACTTTTCTCTTCTCCTATGGAGATCTGTAAGATTTAAGTTCTCATTACAATCCAAACTCTCACCATTAACATACCTGATAGGTAATCCCGCTTTTCTCCCGGGCCTTCAGACACACGCTTTGGCATGGTGGATCTCTAATAAACTATGCACTCTCTATAGGTTCCTGACTAGAGGTAAATTGCTCTCTCTATCCGAATTTAGAGACAAATATTCCCCCCTGAACGGGAGCAGTTTGCGACTAGTCAGATTTTTTCTTTCCTTCACTCACTGCGGGCAAATAATCAAACCATTGATTTCACTCCATTTGAGCGATTTGTTACCTACTCATTATACAAACAAGGCTTATTGTCCCAGATCTATGGAGTGCTTAACGCACCCCCAGAGGGGGTTAAGTTGCCCTACATGAGAGCGTGGGAGGAGGATATACAGTACATGAGGATTATTCTGTATCCAGATGGTGCCAACGTTCCCAGACCTTTACCAAGGGGTCATGGCAAACCACATTAGAAGAGACGTCTATAAAAATCCTACACAGGACTTATCTGGTTCCAACAAGATTGCACCGTATTTATCCTGAAGTATCTCCCAGATGCTTTCGGGGCTGTGAGGAAGATGGTACAATGCTCCACATTTGGTGGACGTGTCCAATAGTTAGGAGGTTTTGGAACCGGATTAGCAACCTATTAACATCCGTATTGGGTTGTGTTTACCCTACATCTCTCCAATTATGCCTCCTAGGAGACAAACCCTCCTGGCTTCAATATTCCAAATTTAAACTATCACAATTCATACTCCTGGCGGCTAGAATACATATAGCTTTCAAATGGCGATCTCCCACACTTAGCTATCAAGCAGTTTTAGATAGGATTAATAGGATTCTTCTATATAAATGGCTGACGGCCATTCGTATGGATACTTTCATTACTTTTGAAAAGTTCTGGGAGCCATGGCTGTCCTCCTCCCACTCCACAGATCTCCGATATTGCATTACTTTGTGATCGATATTAACCTAGCAGGATGTTTTCTTCAAATTCTTGGCAATTTAAACTGTACTCCATATTGGCGATGTAAACCGCTTATGCTGCACATACCTTTCTTTAACTAATTTATATGCTGCAATAGGAATACCACCCAATAATGTTGTTCCCTCAACTTATGCTCATGTTTATAGCTTATTCTATTATGTATTGACATGATTCTTCTTACATACATCTTTCAATAAATACCCCATTGAAACTAATTGTCAGAATGGAAGAAATCTTGTGTGCAAGTTTTTCTCCATAGGTGTTTAGCACTTCTGGAGCATCGCTGGAGGAAGCGAGTTTGAGGTGTAAGCCAAGGTTGCTTTCATCTCTGTTTGGAGGTTCTGAGTGTAGGTGAGCGCAACGTCATCCAGGGCACTTCTGAGGGTGTCATTATAGTGTTTGGCAGTCAGTTCAGAAATTGGGAACAGTGATGACTGTAGAGAGTCTGTAAGCTTCTTAGGGCACTTTCACACTTGTGTTTTTCTTTTCCGGCAATGAGTTCCGTCCTCGGGGCTCTATACCGGAAAAGAACTGATCAGTTTTGTCCCCATGCATTCTGAATGGAGAGTACAGGGAGTGCAGAATTATTAGGCAAGTTGTATTTTTGAGGATTAATTTTATTATTGAACAACAACCATGTTCTCAATGAACCCAAAAAACTCAATATCAAAGCTGAATATTTTTGGAAGTAGTTTTTAGTTTGTTTTTAGTTTTAGCTATTTTAGGGGGATATCTGTGTGTGCAGGTGACTATTACTGTGCATAATTATTAGGCAACTTAACAAAAAACAAATCTATACCCATTTCAATTATTTATTTTTACCAGTGAAACCAATATAACATCTCAACATTCACAAATATACATTTCTGACATTCAAAAACAAAACAAAAACAAATCAGTGACCAATATAGCCACCTTTCTTTGCAAGGACACTCAAAAGCCTGCCATCCATGGATTCTGTCAGTGTTTTGATCTGTTCACCATCAACATTGCGTGCAGCAGCAACCACAGCCTCCCAGACACTGTTCAGAGAGGTGTACTGTTTTCCCTCCTTGTAAATCTCACATTTGATGATGGACCACAGGTTCTCAATGGGGTTCAGATCAGGTGAACAAAGAGATTGTCTTCTTTTATACCCTTTCTTGCCAGCCACGCTGTGGAGTACTTGGACGCGTGTGATGGAGCATTGTCCTGCATGAAAATCATGTTTTTCTTGAAGGATGCAGACTTCTTCCTGTACCACTGCTTGAAGAAGGTGTCTTCCAGAAACTGGCAGTAGGACTGGGAGTTGAGCTTGACTCCATCCTCAACCCGAAAAGGCCCCACAAGCTCATCTTTGATGATACCAGCCCAAACCAGTACTCCACCTCCACCTTGCTGGCGTCTGAGTCGGACTGGAGCTCTCTGCCCTTTACCAATCCAGCCACGGGCCCATCCATCTGGCCCATCAAGACTCACTCTCATTTCATCAGTCCATAAAACCTTAGAAAAATCTGTCTTGAGATATTTCTTGGCCCAGTCTTGACGTTTCAGCTTGTGTGTCTTGTTCAGTGGTGGTCGTCTTTCAGCCTTTCTTACCTTGGCCATGTCTCTGAGTATTGCACACCTTGTGCTTTTGGGCACTCCAGTGATGTTGCAGCTCTGAAATATGGCCAAACTGGTGGCAAGTGGCATCTTGGCAGCTGCATGCTTGACTTTTCTCAGTTCATGGGCAGTTATTTTGCGCCTTGGTTTTTCCACACGCTTCTTGCGACCCTGTTGACTATTTTGAATGAAACGCTTGATTGTTCGATGATCACGCTTCAGAAGCTTTGCAATTTTAAGAGTGCTGCATCCCTCTGCAAGATATCTCACTATTTTTGACTTTTCTGAGCCTGTCAAGTCCTTCTTTTGACCCATTTTGCCAAAGGAAAGGAAGTTGCCTAATAATTATGCACACCTAATATAGGGTGTTGATGTCATTAGACCACACCCCTTCTCATTACAGAGATGCACATCACCTAATATGCTTAATTGGTAGTAGGCTTTCGAGCCTATACAGCTTGGAGTAAGACAACATGCATAAAGAGGATGATGTGGTCAAAATACTCATTTGCCTAATAATTCTGCACTCCCTGTATTCCGTTCAGGATGCATCAGGATGTCTTCAGTTTAGTCTTTTTGACTGATCAGGCAAAAGATAAAACCACAGCATGCTGCCGTATTATCTCCGTCCAAAATGCCTGATCAGCTGCCGGAATGCCGGATCCGACATTAATTTACATTGACATGTATTAGTGCCGGATCCGGCATTAAGAAACACCTGAAGGACGGATCCGTTCTTCCGGTCTGCGCATGCGCAGACCGGGCAAACTGTGAAAAAAATACAAGACGGATCCGTCTATCCGCATGACAAGCGGAGAGACGGATCCGTTCTTGCAATGCATTTGTGAGACGGATCCGCATCCGGATCCATCTCACAAATGATTTCAGTCACATGCAGATCGGTGGATCCAGCAGGCAGTTCCGACGACAGAACTGCTTGCCGGATCACACTGCCGCAAATGTGAAAGTTCCCTTAGTGTCAACAGTATGTGGATTTTTGAATGTGTGATAAGTAGGAGTGTGCTGAGATGGATGAGGATTTGTGACAGTGAAGGAGAGTAGATTGTGGTCAGAGTGTGGGAGGGGAGAGTTAGTAAAGTTGGAAATGGAGCTGAGCCAGAAAAAGACCAGGTCAAGTGTGTAACTGTCTTTGTGCATCTGAGAGTTTGAAGGTTGTGAAAGTCTAAGAAAAGAGGTTAGAGACAGAATCTTGGAGGCAGACGGGGAGATAGGGCTGTCAATGGGGATGCTAAAGTCTCCTAAAATGAGAGTTGGTAGCTCTGAAGACAAGAAGATGGGAATGAGAATGATAGTACTGGGGGAATGACCTGGAAAGTGAATTGTGGGGAAAGACGTACACTTACTCCATCACCATGTCTGTTGTCAGGTCTGGGGGTACAGTATGTGAAAAATGTAAGAGAGATCAGCAGGGTAGAAATGCTGAATCCAAGTTTCGGTGAGGGCCAGCAGGTGAAGAGAATTAGTAAGAAAGAAGTTGTGAATATAGGAGAGCTTGTTACACACCAACCATGGATTCCAGAGAGCACAGTTAAAAGAGGGGAGAGAGGACACACAATGAATTATGTCATCTCGGGCCATGCAAGATTTTGCACCAGATCTTCAAGCAAGATGGTGGCGGCTGGCCCGCCATGAGCAAATGGAGCCGGTAAGTGTGATTTTTTTAGAATTTTTCTTTTACACTGAATTATTGCTGTCAGATGCCATGATCATGTATGAACGAGTCATCTGAGGGATACAATGACGGAGGGTGGCACAATCACTGCTCCCTGTCATTGCACAAAATACTTACAAAGAAATGCAGTTTTACAAAGCAATTTTTTTTCTGAATTTTACAATACTTCGCTCGTCTCTACCCTCTTCTTTGGAGTGGATGCGCACACTGCCCTGAATCTCTCGATTATATGAGACTCCTGGTTTGTCTGAGGGGTTGGCCTGGATGTTATGTTGTATGTTAAGCCTCATGGTCAATTATATGTTTTCTTTTATCTAATCCCGATTCCTGCTTCCCCCATAGAGAGAGCCTGAGAGTCCTGTTTCTTCTGCCCACTCATAGAGAAAGCCTGTGAGTCCTGCTTCCCCCACCCTCTAATAGAGAGAGCCTGAGAGTTTTGCTTCCCACATCCACTCATAGAGAAAGCCTGTAAGTCCTGCTTCCCCACCATCTAATAGATAGGGCCTGAGAGTCCTGCTTCCCCCATCCACTCAATGAGAAAGCCTGTGAGTCCCACATACAGTGATTGACTGCTCACCCTGTGTGACTTTCTCTACATGTAGAGTCCATGATTTTCCAGTGGCCATATTATCTTTTGTGCTCTGGGCGGAGCTTAGTTGTGACATGACTGTGTGCGTCTGACCACTGATGCTATGTAGGGAAACAAGGCGCTCATACACACTGGAGAGTGTGAATGAGCCCTAAGGGCGCACTTCTGGCTTCATCTCTTCTGGACCAAGAGGATAGATAGGTTGTGGCCATTGTGACCCTGGGACAGGTTGTCCGCACAGACGGGGCTTGCGTAAAGGGACAGACTATAGGCTGCAATACACCTGAATATATACAGAATGTCCCTTTGGAGTCAGGGTGGAGGATCCGCAGGTTGCCAGCCTCCTTGCTCTGAAGCCATCTACGGCCTCCTTAGTGCATGGGCAATAAATCAGAAGAAAGCCAAGAGCCGTTCACCTGGAAGATCCTCCATCTGTGCCGGATGTTTGGAGTCATTTCCTCTTCTTAGAATTGATATTGTTCTGGATCCATTAGGAAAGCGCCTGCAAACGTTGCGGTGGAATAATAATGCTGCTCGCGTTCAATCCTCCCCTAATCAAACTATTTGTCATCTGACTCCGGTTATTGAGCTGACTCATCCGCAAGCTGCAAACCTCTAAATCTGCATAAAAAATGTTTGCATAAACAACTTTTCTTCTGTGCGGCGCCTCGTGTTCTGCTCCCGGAGATCCTCACAGCAGTCATTGGGGTTTTTACTGGATATTTTTGGATAATTTAGTTTAAGCAGAAGTGAGGAGCATTCCGTCCTGATACGACCTGCACACCGCCCTGACACGGCCTGCACCCCGCCCTGGCAGCGCCTGCACCCCTGGGATGTGAGAGGAAGAAGTCAGCGGCCGGTGTGTAACCCCCAGAGAGGCTGCACTCGCTGTGCATGAGGAGACTGCCGATGTATGTTCTATCATACCGTTTAACTATTATACTCACTTATATATCACTGACATATTCCACAGCTCTGTACAGACATTCTCATCACTTATATATCACTGACATATTCCACAGTGCTGTACAGACATTCTCATCCCTTATATATCACTGATCACTGACATATTCCACAGTGCTGTACAGACATTCTCATCCCTTATATATCACTGATCACTGACATATTCCACAGCGCTGTACAGACATTCTCATCCCTTATATATCACTGACATATTCCACAGCGCTGTACAGACATTCTCATCACTTATATATCACTGACATATTCCACAGCGCTGTAGAGACATTCTCATCACTTATATATCACTGACATATTCCACAGTGCTGTACAGACATTCTCATCACTTATATATCACTGACATATTCCACAGCGCTGTAGAGACATTCTCATCACTTATATATCACTGACATATTCCACAGTGCTGTACAGACATTCTCATCACTTATATATCACTGACATATTCCACAGCGCTGTACAGACATTCTCATCACTTATATATCACTGACATATTCCACAGCGCTGTACAGACATTCTCATCCCATATATATCACTGACATATTCCACAGCGCTGTACAGACATTCTCATCACTTATATATCACTGATATATTCCACAGCGCTGTACAGACATTCTCATCACTTATATATCACTGACATATTTCACAACGCTGTACAGACATTCTCATCACTTATATATCACTGACATATTCCACAGCGCTGTACAGACATTCTCATCACTTATATAGAGCTGACATATTCCACAGCGCTGTACAAACATTCTCATCACATATATATATATATCACTGATCACTGACATATTCCACAGTGCTGTACAGACATTCTCATCACTTATATATCACTGACATATTCCACAGCGCTGTACAGACATTCTCATCACTTATATATCACTGACATATTCCACAGCGCTGTACAGACATTCTCATCACTTATATATCACTGACATATTCCACAGCGCTGTACAGACATTCTCATCACTTATATATCACTGACATATTCCACAGCGCTGTACAGACATTCTCATCACTTATATATCACTGACATATTCCACAGCTCTGTACAGACATTCTCATCACTGATATATCACTGACATATTCCACAGCGCTGCACAGACATTCTCATCACTTATATAGAGCTGACATATTCCACAGCGCTGTACAGACATTCTCATCCCTTATATATCACTGACATATTCCACAGCACTGTACAAACATTCTCATCACTTATATATCACTGACATATTCCACAGCACTGTACAGACATTCTCATCACTGATATATCACTGACATATTCCGCAGCGCTGTACAAACATTCTCATCACTTATATATCACTGACATATTCCACAGCACTGTACAGGCATTCTCATCACTTATATATCACTGACATATTCCACAGCGCTGTACAGACATTCTCATCACTTATTTATCACTGACATATTCCACAGCGCTGTACAGACATTCTCATCACTTATATATCACTGACATATTCCACAGCGCTGTACAGACATTCTCATCACTTATATATCACTGACATATTCCACAGCGCTGTACAGACATTCTCATCACTTATATATATATCACTGATCACTGACATATTCCACAGCACTGTACAGACATTCTCATCACTTATATATCACTGACATATTCCACAGCACTGTACAGACATTCTCATCACTTATATATCACTGACATATTCCACAGCGCTGTACAGACAGACATTCTCATCCCTTATATATCACTGACATATTCCGCAGCGCTGTACAGGCATTCTCATCACTTATATATCACTGACATATTCCACAGCGCTGTACAGACATTCTCATCACTTATTTATCACTGACATATTCCACAGCGCTGTACAGACATTCTCATCACTTATATATCACTGACATATTCCACAGCGCTGTACAGACATTCTCATCACTTATATATCACTGACATATTCCACAGCGCTGTACAGACATTCTCATCACTTATATATCACTGACATATTCCACAGCGCTGTACAGACATTCTCATCACTTATATATCACTGACATATTCCACAGCGCTGTACAGACATTCTCATCACTTATATATCACTGACATATTCCACAGCGCTGTACAGACATTCTCTTCACTTATATATCACTGACATATTCCACAGCGCTGTACAGACATTCTCATCACTTATATATCACTGACATATTCCACAGCGCCGTACAGACATTCTCATCACTTATATATCACTGACATATTCCACAGCGCTGTACAGACATTCTCATCACTTATATATCACTGACATATTCCACAGCGCTGTACAGACATTCTCATCCCTTATATATCACTGACATATTCCACAGCGCTGTACAGACATTCTCATCACTTATATATCACTGACATATTCCACAGCGCTGTACAGACATTCTCATCCCTTATATATCACTGACATATTCCACAGCGCTGTACAGACATTCTCATCACTTATATATCACTGACATATTCCACAGCGCTGTACAGACATTCTCATCACTTATATATCACTGACATATTCCACAGCACTGCACAGACATTCTCATCACTTATATATCACTGACATATTCCACAGCGCTGTACAGACATTCTCATCACTTATATATCACTGACATATTCCACAGCACTGCACAGACATTCTCATCACTTATATATCATTGACATATTTCACAGCACTGTACAGACATTCTCATCACTTATATATCACTGACATATTCCACAGCACTGTACAGACATTCTCATCACTTATATATCACTGACATATTCCACAGCGCTGTACAGACATTCTCATCACCAATATATCACTGACATATTCCACAGCGCTGTACAGACATT
Organism: Bufo bufo; assembly: GCF_905171765.1. Taxonomy (NCBI): domain Eukaryota; kingdom Metazoa; phylum Chordata; class Amphibia; order Anura; family Bufonidae; genus Bufo; species Bufo bufo. The sequence continues at coordinate 5,013,914 of NC_053399.1, read as the reverse complement.
CTCATCACTTATATAGAGCTGACATATTCCACAGCGCTGTACAGACATTCTCATCCCTTATATATCACTGACATATTCCACAGCACTGTACAAACATTCTCATCACTTATATATCACTTACATATTCCGCAGCGCTGTACAGACATTAACATCAAGCTATCCCCTATGGGGCTCACAATCTAATGCCCCTATCAGTCTTTGGAGTGTGGGAGAAAACCGGAGAACCTGGAGGAAACCCAAGCAAACACAGGGAGAACATACAAACCCAGGACCCCAGCTCTGCAAGGCACCAGTGCTAACCAGTTCAGTAAAAAGCTGAAAATGAACCATCGGCCTCAGGGTTAATGTCACTACGTCATTACAGCTATAACCTATGCTAGTTTCTGGAGCACGTTATAATAAAACTGGCGGTTCGCACTAAACCACACCCCAAATGAAGCCCCGCCCCTTTCACACAACTTCATAAAAGTGTCAAAAAGCTTAAAAAGTCACACATTATGGTGCACATATTCTATGCGTCATTATTTGCAACTTTTGTAGGCCACAATAATGGCGTAAAGCCCTTTGTAGATGTTTTCTATGCCACAAACTTGGTATACCGACACACTGCACTGCATGTAGCTTTATACTGACGAGCCTTCAAACTGCTCCGATCTGAAAGGTTGATAAACAATCAGAAAATCAGGTTCTATGCATGGAACAGATATGAAGAAAACTGAAATCTTCTAGTGAGAGATTCCTCTGAATGATACCCGTTACTCACCGGCTCCTCTCTGCTTCCCACCACTGACTCCATCATTCAGGTGAGCGCTGCTCCCTCTCACAGGGAAGAGAGAAGGACATCTGGAGAAGAGGTCTCGCCGTCCGTCAGCCTGTTCTCCACAAACCTACCATGATTAATGGTTATCATTATCCATCTCTTCCCAGCACCCCAGCCATGAGTAATTAGGGTCATAATACAACAAAAAATCCCTTAAGAAGACAAAGCCGTAAAATTATCAGGTAATCGCCTATCAAGCTTCATTTCATCTGAAGAATACAATTTTTTATGTAAATCTTACATATAAAAAAATCATATAACAGCAAGGATGACAAAAAAAACATCATATCAGCACACCATGACTGTCAGCACAGCACAACTGTCAGCACAGCACAACTGTCAGCACAGCACTACTGTCAGCACCTCACAACTGTCAGCACAGCACTACTGTCAGCACAGCACAACTGTCAGCGCAACACTACTGTCAGCACAGCACTACTGTCAGCACAGCACTACTGTCAGCACAGCACAACTGTCAGCACAGCACAACTGTCAGCACAGCACAACTGTCAGCACAACACTACTGTCAGCACAGCACTACTGTCAGCACAGCACTACTGTCAGCACAGCACAACTGTCAGCACACCACTACTGTCAGCACAGCACTACTGTCAGCACAGCACTACTGTCAGCACAGCACTACTGTCAGCACAGCACTACTGTCAGCACAACACTACTGTCAGCACAGCACTACTGTCAGCACAGCACTACTGTCAGCACACCACTACTGTCAGCACACCACAACTGTCAGCACACCACAACTATCAGCACAGCACTACTGTCAGCACACCACAACTGTCGGCACACCACAACTGTCAGCACACCACAACTGTCAGCACAGCACAACTGTCAGCACACCACAACTGTCAGCACAGCACTACTGTCAGCACAGCACAACTGTCAGCACACCACTACTGTCAGCACAACACTACTGTCAGCACAGCACTACTGTCAGCACACCACTACTGTCAGCACAACACTACTGTCAGCACAGCACTACTGTCAGCACAGCACTACTGTCAGCACACCACAACTGTCAGCACACCACAACTGTCAGCACAACACTACTGTCAGCACACCACAACTGTCAGCACAGCACTACTGTCAGCACACCACAACTGTCAGCACACCACAACTGTCAGCACACCACAACTGTCAGCACACCACTACTGTCAGCACACCACAACTGTCAGCACACCACAACTGTCAGCACAGCACTACTGTCAGCACACCACAACTGTCAGCACACCACAACTGTCAGCACACCACTACTGTCAGCACACCACAACTGTCAGCACACCACGACTGTCAGCACATCACGACTGTCAGCACACCACGACTGTCAACACACCACTACTGTCAGCACACCACAACTGTCAGCACACCACAACTGTCAGCACAGCAATACTGTCAGCACACCACAACTGTCAGCACAGCACTACTGTCAGCACACCACAACTGTCAGCACACCACAACTGTCAGCACAGCACTACTGTCAGCACACCACAACTGTCAGCACATCACAACTGTCAGCACAGCACTACTGTCAGCACACCACAACTGTCAGCACAGCACTACTGTCAGCACACCACAACTGTCAGCACACCACAACTGTCAGCACACCACAACTGTCAGCACACCATGACTGTCAGCACACCACTACTGTCAGCACAGCACTACTGTCAGCACACCACAACTGTCAGCACACCACAACTGTCAGCACAGCACTACTGTCAGCACACCACTACTGTCAGCACACCACAACTGTCAGCACAGCACTACTGTCAGCACAGCACTACTGTCAGCACACCATGACTGTCAGCACAGCACTACTGTCAGCACAGCACTACTGTCAGCACATCACAACTGTCAGAACAGCACAACTGTCAGCACACCACAACTGTCAGCACACCACAACTGTCAGCACAGCACTACTGTCAGCACACCACAACTGTCAGCACACCACAACTGTCAGCACAGCACTACTGTCAGCACACCGCAGCTGTCAGCACACCACAACTGTCAGCACAGCACTACTGTCAGCACACCACAACATTCAGCACAGCACTACTGTCAGCACACCACTACGGTCAGCAAACCACTACTGTCAGCACATCACAACTGTCAGAACAGCACAACTGTCAGAACAGCACAACTTTCAGAACAGCACAACTGTCAGCACAGCACTACTGTCAGCACACCACAACTGTCAGCACACCACGACTGTCAGCACAGCACTACTGTCAGCATACCACGACTGTCAGCACACCACAACTGTCAGCACACCACTACTGTCAGAACACCACTACTGTCAGCACACCACTACTGTCAGCACACCACAACTGTCAGAACACCACTACTGTCAGCACACCACTACTGTCAGCACACCACTACTGTCAAAACACCACAACTGTCAGCATACCACGACTGTCAGCACACCACGACTGTCAGCACACCACGACTGTCAGCACACCACTACTGTCAGCACACCACAACTGTCAGCACACCACGACTGTCAGCACACCACTACTGTCAGCACACCACTACTGTCAGCACACCACGACTGTCAGCACACCACGACTGTCAGCACATCACTACTGTCAGCTCACCACAACTGTCAGCATACCACAACTGTCAGCACACCACTACTGTCAGAACAGCACAACTGTCAGCATACCACGACTGTCAGCACAGCACGACTGTCAGCACACCACGACTGTCAGCACACCACTACTGTCAGCACACCACTACTGTCAGCACACCACAACTGTCAGAACACCACTACTGTCAGCACACCACAACTGTCAGCATACCACAACTGTCAGCACACCACTACTGTCAGAACAGCACAACTGTCAGCATACCACAACTGTCAGCACAGCACGACTGTCAGCACACCACGACTGTCAGCACACCACTACTGTCAGCACACCACTACTGTCAGCACACCACTACTGTCAGCACACCACAACTGTCAGAACACCACTACTGTCAGCACACCACTACTGTCAAAACACCACAACTGTCAGCATACCACGACTGTCAGCACACCACGACTGTCAGCACACCACGACTGTCAGCACACCACTACTGTCAGCACACCACGACTGTCAGAACACCACGACTGTCAGCACACCACGACTGTCAGCACATCACTACTGTCAGCTCACCACAACTTTCAGCATACCACAACTGTCAGCACGCCACTACTGTCAGAACAGCACAACTATCAGCATACCACAACTGTCAGCACAGCACGACTGTCAGCACACTACGACTGTCAGCACACCACTACTGTCAGCACACCACGACTGTCAGCATACCACGACTGTCAGCACATCACTACTGTCAGCACACCACAACTGTCAGCACAGCACTACTGTCAGCACAACACTACTGTCAGCACAGCACTACTGTCAGCACAGCACAACTGTCAGCACACCACAACTGTCAGCACACCACAACTGTCAGCACAGCACTACTCTCAGCACACCACTTCTGTCAGCACACCACAACTGTCAGCACACCACAACTGTCAGCACACCACAACTGTCAGCACACCACAACTGTCAGCACACCACTACTGTCAGCACACCACAACTGTCAGCACACCACAACTGTCAGCACACCACAACTGTCAGCACACCACGACTGTCAGCACATCACGACTGTCAGCACACCACGACTGTCAGCACACCACTACTGTCAGCACACCACAACTTTCAGCACACCACAACTGTCAGCACAGCACTACTGTCAGCACACCACAACTGTCAGCACAGCACTACTGTCAGCACACCACAACTGTCAGCACACCACAACTGTCAGCACAGCACTACTGTCAGCACACCACAACTGTCAGTACAGAACTACTGTCAGCACACCACAACTGTCAGCACACCACAACTGTCAGCACACCACAACTGTCAGCACACCACAACTGTCAGCACACCACTACTGTCAGCACACCACTACTGTCAGCACACCACAACTGTCAGCACACCACAACTGTCAGCACAGCACTACTGTCAGCACACCACTACTGTCAGCACACCACAACTGTCAGCACACCACAACTGTCAGCACAGCACAACTGTCAGCACAGCACTACTGTCAGCACAGCACTACTGTCAGCACACCACTACTGTCAGCACAGCATTACTGTCAGCACACCACAACTGTCAGCACACCACAACTGTCAGCACAGCACTACTGTCAGCACACCACTACTGTCAGCACATCACAACTGTCAGAACAGCACAACTGTCAGCACACCACAACTGTCAGCACACCACAACTGTCAGCACAGCACTACTGTCAGCACACCGCAACTGTCAGCACACCACAACTGTCAGCACAGCACAACTGTCAGCACAGCACTACTGTCAGCACAGCACTACTGTCAGCACACCACTACTGTCAGCACAGCACTACTGTCAGCACACCACAACTGTCAGCACACCACAACTGTCAGCACAGCACTACTGTCAGCACACCGCAACTGTCAGCACACCACAACTGTCAGCACAGCACAACTGTCAGCACAGCACAACTGTCAGCACAGCACTACTGTCAGCACAGCACTACTGTCAGCACACCACTACTGTCAGCACAGCATTACTGTCAGCACACCACAACTGTCAGCACACCACAACTGTCAGCACAGCACTACTGTCAGCACACCACTACTGTCAGCACATCACAACTGTCAGAACAGCACAACTGTCAGCACACCACAACTGTCAGCACACCACAACTGTCAGCACAGCACTACTGTCAGCACACCACAACTGTCAGCACACCACAACTGTCAGCACAGCACAACTGTCAGCACAGCACTACTGTCAGCACAGCACTACTGTCAGCACACCACTACTGTCAGCACAGCATTACTGTCAGCACACCACAACTGTCAGCACACCACAACTGTCAGCACAGCACTACTGTCAGCACACCGCAACTGTCAGCACACCACAACTGTCAGCACAGCACAACTGTCAGCACAGCACAACTGTCAGCACAGCACTACTGTCAGCACAGCACTACTGTCAGCACACCACTACTGTCAGCACACCACTACTGTCAGCACACCACAACAGTCAGCACAGCACTACTGTCAGCACACCACTACGGTCAGCAAACCACTACTGTCAGCACATCACAACTGTCAGAACAGCACAACTGTCAGAACAGCACAACTGTCAGCACAGCACTACTGTCAGCACACCACAACTGTCAGCACACCACGACTGTCTGCACAGCACTACTGTCAGCATACCACGACTGTCAGCACACCACAACTGTCAGCACAGCATTACTGTCAGCACACCACTACTGTCAGCACACCACTACTGTCAGCACACCACTACTGTCAGCACACCACAACTGTCAGCACACCACTACTGTCAGCACACCACTACTGTCAGCACACCACTACTGTCAAAACACCACAACTGTCAGCATACCACGACTGTCAGCACACCACGACTGTCAGCACACCACGACTGTCAGCACACCACTACTGTCAGCACACCACGACTGTCAGCACACCACGACTGTCAGCACACCACGACTGTCAGCACATCACTACTGTCAGCTCACCACAACTTTCAGCATACCACAACTGTCAGCACACCACTACTGTCAGCACAGCACAACTGTCAGCACACCACAACTGTCAGCACAGCACGACTGTCAGCACACCACGACTGTCAGCACACCACTACTGTCAGCACATCACGACTGTCAGCACACCACAACTGTCAGAACACCACTACTGTCAGCACACCACAACTGTCAGCATACCACAACTGTCAGCACACCACTACTGTCAGAACAGCACAACTGTCAGCATACCACAACTGTCAGCACAGCACGACTGTCAGCACACCACGACTGTCAGCACACCACTACTGTCAGCACACCACTACTGTCAGCACACCACTACTGTCAGCACACCACAACTGTCAGAACACCACTACTGTCAGCACACCACTACTGTCAAAACACCACAACTGTCAGCATACCACGACTGTCAGCACACCACGACTGTCAGCACACCACGACTGTCAGCACACCACTACTGTCAGCACACCACGACTGTCAGAACACCACGACTGTCAGCACACCACGACTGTCAGCACATCACTACTGTCAGCTCACCACAACTTTCAGCATACCACAACTGTCAGCACGCCACTACTGTCAGAACAGCACAACTATCAGCATACCACAACTGTCAGCACAGCACGACTGTCAGCACACTACGACTGTCAGCACACCACTACTGTCAGCACACCACGACTGTCAGCATACCACGACTGTCAGCACATCACTACTGTCAGCACACCACAACTGTCAGCACAGCACTACTGTCAGCACAACACTACTGTCAGCACAGCACTACTGTCAGCACAGCACAACTGTCAGCACACCACAACTGTCAGCACACCACAACTGTCAGCACAGCACTACTGTCAGCACACCACTACTGTCAGCACACCACAACTGTCAGCACACCACAACTGTCAGCACACCACAACTGTCAGCACACCACAACTGTCAGCACACCACTACTGTCAGCACACCACAACTGTCAGCACACCACAACTGTCAGCACACCACAACTGTCAGCACACCACGACTGTCAGCACATCACGACTGTCAGCACACCACGACTGTCAGCACACCACTACTGTCAGCACACCACAACTGTCAGCACAGCACTACTGTCAGCACACCACAACTGTCAGCACACCACAACTGTCAGCACAGCACTACTGTCAGCACACCACAACTGTCAGCACAGCACTACTGTCAGCACACCACAACTGTCAGCACACCACAACTGTCAGCACACCACAACTGTCAGCACACCACAACTGTCAGCACACCACTACTGTCAGCACACCACTACTGTCAGCACACCACAACTGTCAGCACACCACAACTGTCAGCACAGCACTACTGTCAGCACACCACTACTGTCAGCACACCACAACTGTCAGCACACCACAACTGTCAGCACAGCACAACTGTCAGCACAGCACTACTGTCAGCACAGCACTACTGTCAGCACACCACTACTGTCAGCACAGCACTACTGTCAGCACACCACAACTGTCAGCACACCACAACTGTCAGCACAGCACTACTGTCAGCACACCACTACTGTCAGCACATCACAACTGTCAGAACAGCACAACTGTCAGCACACCACAACTGTCAGCACACCACAACTGTCAGCACAGCACTACTGTCAGCACACCGCAACTGTCAGCACACCACAACTGTCAGCACAGCACAACTGTCAGCACAGCACTACTGTCAGCACAGCACTACTGTCAGCACACCACTACTGTCAGCACAGCATTACTGTCAGCACACCACAACTGTCAGCACACCACAACTGTCAGCACAGCACTACTGTCAGCACACCGCAACTGTCAGCACACCACAACTGTCAGCACACCACAACTGTCAGCACAGCACAACTGTCAGCACAGCACTACTGTCAGCACAGCACTACTGTCAGCACACCACTACTGTCAGCACACCACTACTGTCAGCACACCACAACAGTCAGCACAGCACTACTGTCAGCACACCACTACGGTCAGCAAACCACTACTGTCAGCACATCACAACTGTCAGAACAGCACAACTGTCAGAACAGCACAACTGTCAGCACAGCACTACTGTCAGCACACCACAACTGTCAGCACACCACGACTGTCTGCACAGCACTACTGTCAGCATACCACGACTGTCAGCACACCACAACTGTCAGCACACCACTACTGTCAGCACACCACTACTGTCAGCACACCACTACTGTCAGCACACCACTACTGTCAGCACACCACAACTGTCAGAACACCACTACTGTCAGCACACCACTACTGTCAGCACACCACTACTGTCAGCACACCACAACTGTCAGCACACCACGACTGTCAGCACACCACGACTGTCAGCACACCACGACTGTCAGCACACCACTACTGTCAGCACACCACGACTGTCAGCACACCACGACTGTCAGCACACCACGACTGTCAGCACATCACTACTGTCAGCTCACCACAACTTTCAGCATACCACAACTGTCAGCACACCACTACTGTCAGAACAGCACAACTGTCAGCATACCACAACTGTCAGCACAGCACGACTGTCAGCACACCACGACTGTCAGCACACCACTACTGTCAGCACATCACGACTGTCAGCACACCACAACTGTCAGCACACCACTACTGTCAGCACACCACAACTGTCAGCATACCACAACTGTCAGCACACCACTACTGTCAGAACAGCACAACTGTCAGCATACCACAACTGTCAGCACAGCACGACTGTCAGCACACCACGACTGTCAGCACACCACTACTGTCAGCACACCACTACTGTCAGCACACCACTACTGTCAGCACACCACAACTGTCAGAACACCACTACTGTCAGCACACCACTACTGTCAAAACACCACAACTGTCAGCATACCACGACTGTCAGCACACCACGACTGTCAGCACACCACGACTGTCAGCACACCACTACTGTCAGCACACCACGACTGTCAGCACACCACGACTGTCAGCACACCACGACTGTCAGCACATCACTACTGTCAGCTCACCACAACTTTCAGCATACCACAACTGTCAGCACGCCACTACTGTCAGAACAGCACAACTATCAGCATACCACAACTGTCAGCACAGCACGACTGTCAGCACACTACGACTGTCAGCACACCACTACTGTCAGCACACCACGACTGTCAGCATACCACGACTGTCAGCACATCACTACTGTCAGCACACCACAACTGTCAGCACAGCACTACTGTCAGCACAACACTACTGTCAGCACAGCACTACTGTCAGCACAGCACAACTGTCAGCACACCACAACTGTCAGCACACCACAACTGTCAGCACAGCACTACTGTCAGCACACCACTACTGTCAGCACACCACAACTGTCAGCACACCACAACTGTCAGCACACCACAACTGTCAGCACACCACAACTGTCAGCACACCACTACTGTCAGCACACCACAACTGTCAGCACACCACAACTGTCAGCACACCACAACTGTCAGCACACCACGACTGTCAGCACATCACGACTGTCAGCACACCACGACTGTCAGCACACCACTACTGTCAGCACACCACTACTGTCAGCACACCACAACTGTCAGCACAGCACTACTGTCAGCACACCACAACTGTCAGCACACCACAACTGTCAGCACAGCACTACTGTCAGCACACCACAACTGTCAGCACAGAACTACTGTCAGCACACCACAACTGTCAGCACACCACAACTGTCAGCACACCACAACTGTCAGCACACCACAACTGTCAGCACACCACTACTGTCAGCACACCACTACTGTCAGCACACCACAACTGTCAGCACACCACAACTGTCAGCACAGCACTACTGTCAGCACACCACTACTGTCAGCACACCACAACTGTCAGCACACCACAACTGTCAGCACAGCACAACTGTCAGCACAGCACTACTGTCAGCACAGCACTACTGTCAGCACACCACTACTGTCAGCACAGCATTACTGTCAGCACACCACAACTGTCAGCACACCACAACTGTCAGCACAGCACTACTGTCAGCACACCACTACTGTCAGCACATCACAACTGTCAGAACAGCACAACTGTCAGCACACCACAACTGTCAGCACACCACAACTGTCAGCACAGCACTACTGTCAGCACACCGCAACTGTCAGCACACCACAACTGTCAGCACAGCACAACTGTCAGCACAGCACTACTGTCAGCACAGCACAACTGTCAGCACACCACAACTGTCAGCACACCACAACTGTCAGCACAGCACTACTGTCAGCACACCACTACTGTCAGCACACCACAACTGTCAGCACACCACAACTGTCAGCACACCACAACTGTCAGCACACCACAACTGTCAGCACACCACTACTGTCAGCACACCACAACTGTCAGCACACCACAACTGTCAGCACACCACAACTGTCAGCACACCACGACTGTCAGCACATCACGACTGTCAGCACACCACGACTGTCAGCACACCACTACTGTCAGCACACCACAACTTTCAGCACACCACAACTGTCAGCACAGCACTACTGTCAGCACACCACAACTGTCAGCACAGCACTACTGTCAGCACACCACAACTGTC